>NC_031990.1:40010545-40014618 GCF_001879085.1 Nicotiana attenuata
GGGGGGGGGGGGGGGCTTTAATTTGAAGAGTACTTCTGTGTATTGTGTTAGGTTTTAGTTTTAATGGTGAAAAATAATATAATTGCTTTTGGTGTAGGGACTCAAGGAAATCAACCAAGATCGAAGTGCAAAAAGAAGATCATAAATTAACGGGGATAAGCTGAAAGAACAAATCAATCAGAGATTTGTATTGGGAAAAGTTAAATTAATATACCGAATTAATTATGGGGTTACATGTCGTGACACGTGGATTAATAAAGGAATGTCAACTAGCGAAGAGTAGATGAAGAGGCACGAGCTTTAGCAGGCACGGGCAGAAATCCAAGAAAGTCAAAAGGGATAGGTGCTCGAACCTCTTGATATTCTGAAGAGGCATCAGAAGAATGAATCTAAATAGCAAAAAGGGTATAGATACGTATTATTGGAAATTAATAGGCATTAATTACAGAAAACGTTACAGAATCTGTACTAAATCAGTTACGATTACCAATTATAACGTTACATTAAATGTCATTGATTGTCCATAAAAACTCCATTATGAGAGGAAAAAACGTATTACTTACAAATAACTATAAAAGGTGAGGAATGAATTTTTGTAAAGGACACGGAATACTATTGAAATATACTGATTTACTTTGCTTTCTATTCAGTTATTATTTATATCAATTATTCTTATTTCTACTTGATTATCAGTAACCCGAGTTCTTCTAAAATAAAGCTTTGACCGAAATCCCAGTTTTTGGTTAAACAAATTGGTTCCGTTACCGGGAATCTGATAATCTATTCCTTCCTAAATTAACCTTTTTGTCAAATCAATCATGTCAAATGTCAATGACCACAATCAAAGAGACCGACAACTCCAGGAGAATCTGCAAGGTGATGGAACCCCGGTCCCTTCCCCACAAAGTTCTCCTCGACAATCTCGAGAAGGAACTCCTGATGGATCTCAATCAAATGCAAATGATCAATTGGAAAATGATGAGGCTATCAACGAAGCTTTGCAAAAGTTAATCGCTCAACAGGTCAACAAAGCTCTTGAGGCTTTCTCTAACCAGCTACCAGTTGTGCCACGAACGTCAACTCCAAACAACAACACCTTAGAAAATCCTCGCTCAAGACTCGTTAACTCGGGCAGCGGGGGAACTCCTAGTGAATCTCGTGATAGAAGGTCAGGTAACCCAATTAATTCTGATTTACAAAACTTAGTACTAACTTTGCAGAAATAGCTCAAGGAACAAAGCGATCGCATAGAGAAAATACCTGGAGTACCGCCGGTAATCAAAGGGATAGATATGGACAAATACTCACAACAACCATGGAAGCCAAGTGCTGCTCCTTTACCAATTCCGAAGAAATTTAAGATGCCGATATCCCAAAATACGATGGTACCACCGATCCACGAGATCATGTAACTGCTTTCACAACCGGTGTAAAAGGCAACGCTTGACCAAGCAGGAAATTGAATCAGTTTTGGTCAAAAAGTTCGGAGAAACACTCACTAAGGGAGCATTAACATGGTACTCTCTTTTACCTGAAAATTTTATAGATTCTTTTGCTGAACTTGCAGATTCATTCATCAAAGCACACTCGGGAGCTCAAAAAGTTGAGAAAAGGATGGAGGACATCTTTAAAATAAAGCAAGGATATACGGAGCTGCTCAGGGAATTCGTAGACAGGTTCCAGCGTGAAAGGATGATGTTGCCACGTGTACCTGATAACTGGGCAGCGATGGCATTCACTAGCAATCTAAATGAAAAAAGTTCAGAAGCCATGAGGAGACTCAAGGAAAGCCTACGTGAATTTCCAGCTACGACTTGGAATGATGTTTATAACAGATACAGCACGAAGCTGCGGATAGAAGAGGATACCATCATTCAATCTCAAAGGGACGAAAAGATAAGTTCAAGGCAGGTTGAAACTGAAAAAAGGTCCAGTAAAAACATGTACGAACCTTACATGGGACCGGCAGTAAGAGACTCATGATCAAAATAGGATAACTTCAGGTACGATCATAGATCAAGAGATAGGGAGTCAGGTTCATCATCAAGGTTCGGGAAAGAATGAAACGCACGAGAAACGCGTGGTGATGACAGAAGCTCTAAGGCGAAGATCGGCGGTTACAGTTTTAATGTAAGCACGTCCGAATTGGTGGCTGTTTTGAGGAGCATGGGCGACATGGTACGCTGGCCAAAAGAAATGAAATCCAAACAGGCGAAATCCTGATTATTGGTGCGAAGTTTCACCATGGTCACGGTCACAAAACAGCGGATTGTAGATTGCTGCAGGGTGAAGTTGAACATTTATTGAAACAAGGGTATCTAACTGAATTATTTAGTGAAAAAGGAAAGCAGGCATATATGAAAAACAGACAGGAGCCGCCAAAACCCCCTTCACCAAAAAGGACTGTTAATGTCATAAGTGGGGGAGAAGAAATCAATGGAGTAACAACAACCAAGAAAGTTTCAAAAATTACAGTCACATATGGGAAACGAGTTCAACATGTTTTGGAAGAAGAACGTATTACATTTGATGATGCAGATGCAGATGGCATACTAACCCCACACAATGATGCACCGGTAATATCTTTACTTGTACATGACACAAATGATAAACGAGTTTTGATTGATCCAGGAAGCTCTATGAATATCATTCTTTTAAGAGTGGTAAACGAAATGCAAGCTGAAGATAAGCTGATACCAAAGGCGCACACCTTATCTGGTTTTGACAACTCAAGTGTTGTAACAAAAGGAGAGATAATACTTACCACATTCGCAGAAGGAGTTGTCAAGGATACGAAATTTCAGGTGGTAGAGATGGACATGGCTTACAATATGATTCTCGGAAGACCATGGATTCACGAAATGGATGTTGTGCCATCTACCCTGCACCAAGTTATTAAATTCCCTTCACAGTGGGGAATACGACAAATCTGCGGTGACCAGCAGGCGTCTAGGAGCATCAATTCCGTAGCAGATTCAAGCGCAGAAAATGATGAAAAATAGCAATTACAGAATTCAGTTGAGGATGATGCAACACAAATCTTAACCGAACACCAGAAAACAGATGTAGACTCAAGGCCCGATACCATCCAAGAGCCAGAGGAAAACGAAAACATCAAAACAACGATTGAAGATTGGAAGCCGTAGTGCTATTCGCATCCTCGCTTGAAAGGAAAGTCTATCTTGGGGCTAACTTCAGCCATGAAATGAAAGGTAATTGACTGAATTTTTGAAAGCTTACGTGGATTGTTTTGCCTGTTCCCATTCTGATATGACATGATACCTCTGGAAGTGATGACTCACAAGTTAAATGAAGATCCATCATATCCACCTGTCAAACAAAAGAAGAGAAAGCAAGGATCTTTCAAAAATCAGGTGATTCAAGATGAGGTGCAAAAACTTTTAAAAATTGGGTCCATCCGCGAGGTAAAATATCCGAATTGGTTAGCTAATACTGTAGTGGTACCTAAAAAGAATGGTAAGTGGCGAGTTTGTGTAGATTATACTGACCTAAAGAAAGCCTGCCCTAAAGATTCTTTTCCATTACCGCATATAGATCAACTAATTGATGCTACTGCAGGACATGAATTGTTAAGTTTTTTAGATGCATATTCAGGGTATAATCAAATCAAAATGGATCCCCTAGATGAGGAAAAAACTTTATTTATAACAGACAGGGGGACTTACTGTTACAAAGTAATGCCATTTGGTCTCAAGAATGCTGGAGCCACATACCAAAGATTGGTGACTAAAATGTTTCAAGAACATTTAGGGAAAAACATGGAAGTTTACATAGATGATATGCTGGTCAAGTCACAACAAGTAGGGGGTTATATCCAGCACTTGTCTGAAACATTTCAGATTCTCCGTAAATTTAACATGAAGCTAAACCCCGAAAAGTGTGCATTTGGAGTTTCGTCAGGTAAGTTCTTGGGATTTCTTATTTCTAACCGTGGCATTAAAGTAAATCCCGCGCAGATTAAAGCTATTGAGGAAATTCCTGATATACTTACAAGTAAAAAATAAGTACAGAGACTGACGGGAGAATAGCAGCCTTGGGAAGATTTATTTCCA
>NC_031990.1:40015646-40020754 GCF_001879085.1 Nicotiana attenuata
AATGATGAAAATGCTTCTGTAATTCATTTATTTCATTCAGTACTTGAGCAAGACTAAAAACGAGGTAAATTTCAATAATTTAACTTGGGATTGGAGGAACGAGATTGTCACTTTTTTGCAGTATGGAATATTGCCTGAAGATAAGAAGAAGGCTCAAGCGCTTCACAAAAAACGCTGCTCGATACTGTTTAAAACAAGGCAATCTTTATCGTAAAATGTTCGGTGGTCCTCTAGCAAGATGCCTCGGGCCTTCTCAAACTGAATATGTAATGAGAGAAATACACGAGGGACATTGTGGAAATCACGCAGGAGGAAGATCTTTATTAAAAACCATGATTAGAGCCGGTTATTATTGGCCAAAAATGGAAGAACACGCGGAAAATTTTGTGGCTAAATGTGACAAGTGCCAAAGTTACGGTAACAACATGCATAGACCTGCTGAATTATTACATCCAGTCATTTCACTATGGCCCTTTATGAAATGGGGGATGGATATCGTGGGTCTACTACCGCAAGCCAAAGGCAAGGTAAGATTTTTGCTCGTACTTACTGATTACTTTACTAAGTGGGTAGAAGCAGGAGCTTTTAAACAGGTACGAGAAAAAGAGATTAGAGATTTCATTTGGCGAAACATCATATGCCGATTTGGGGTACCAAAGGAAATCGTATGTGATAATGGCCCGCAATTTATAAGCACGCAAATCACAGAATTCTTTCAAAGTTGGCAAATTAAAAGGATAACTTCAACGCCTTACCATCCGGTGGGTAATGGGCAAGCTGAATCAACAAATAAAGTCATTATCAATAACTTGAAGAAAAGGTTGGAAGACTCTAAAGGCAAATGGCCAGAAGTGCTACCTGTGGTCTTATGGGCTTATCGAACAACCATAAAAACAAGTACGGGAGAAACACCGTTCTCACTTGTATACGGAGCTGAAGCTTTAATTGCAGTTGAGATAGGGGAACCAAGCACAAGATATACACAAGCTACCGAGGAATCAAATGAAGAAGAGATGCGAGTAAACTTGGATTTACTTGAAGAAAAGAGGGAAGCTGCGTTAATAAGGATGGCAGCACAAAAACAAGTTATGGAACGATATTATAACGGAAGGCTCGTCTCAGATATTTTAAGATTGGGGTTTCAATCCGCGAAGGCGGCTAATGCAGGAAAGTTAAGTCCAACTTGGGAAGGACCTTATAAGATTCATGGAATCGCAGGAAAAGGAGCATATGAGCTTGAAACATTGGATGACAAGATTCTACCCTCAAATTGGAATGTTGTTCATTTGAAGAGATATTATTTCTAAAGGAAAGAAATACCCACGGGTAGGTATCCCTATTAATTATTTTTATTTTTTGAATTATTTAAATTTTACTAATGATTTTAGATGATAGGCAAAAAGCTAACCGTACTAAATGATGAATTACGACTTGCAAGACACGCGGAAAGAACATAATTCCCGGTCTAGGGTTCCAACTATTCTGATGGAAATTTAAAAGGGTTGAGCAGTCTTCATCTAAAATCGTACCTCCGAGCCCCGTTTGTTTTTCCTTTTCAGGAAAAGGACCGCATGGGAGGAATAATCAAGTGCTCGAGATTTTATACTTCAAAGCTCAAACACTTGGGGGACTATATAATATACATATGATATATGTATAAAGAAGGCAAAGAAGACTGAAAATAACTAAAGTTCAAGTCAAGCCTAAAAAATCTACTCATCGAATGAATCAAGTTCAGAGCAAAGTTACGAGCCAATAACACAAAGCCAGTCAAAACCTTATAGATTCCACAATTTTATGCTATCTAGGTTAAAGGAAATGTTTAGCAATGGGTTATAAAAAAAAACCTTGGATTTTAATTCCTTTGCAAATCAGTTGTAAAGAAAACAGTTACGAAAAAGTTATAGAAGCTATTTAAATACATGTAAGATGTTATTAAACTTGACAAAGTTCGAATGAAAACTTTATCAAAGTTATTTCAAGAAACACGTGTGTTCCTATTTCTTTTATCGTACATTTACACCGTTATGAAGTTGAGACGTCTTCTTCATTAAGTGCCGAATATAAAAGGGCCCTCTTTTGTAAATTCATGTTTGATTCAGATATCCATGAAGTTAACAAAGCATATTTTGCAAAAAAAAGTAAGACAAAACCCACGAATTAACAAACAAGACCTTGAGTATAAAGGCAAAAAAGAGCAAAACAGAAGCTCAAGACAATTAAGTTCAACAAAAACTTCTTAATATTAAAATTTAGACTAAGTATGAACCTAGTCGTAAAATGTTTGTCATTTATACAAAATGCCCCGAAAAGGTCTGGGGACTTGTCATTTCCAAAAACCGAACCCCCAAATGGGACAAGGGGTAAAACCACCACAAAAAAAATGAGTCACACTTCACAAACTTTCACTAAGGGGCAGAGGAAGGATCTAAAGCGGTATCACTATCAGCAGCAGAAGGTTCGAGTTGATTTGAAGGAGTTGGGGCAGTCACTGTACCCATATCATCTTTAACATGTTCAGGAGTATCAGCCATGGGTGAATGAAAAATCTTGACCTTGCTGAGTTTTTTTCAGTGGTCTCCTTTATCTTGGCTAACTCAGCGTCCAAGTTGAAACCCTCTTGGCTAGCCTCCATAAGGGTATCATGGTGAGTGTTTAAAATAGCCCAACTCACTTCAATGGCAGTCTTGTCCTCAAGAATCTCATAATCTCTCTCCCATTGATCAATCTCGTTTTTAAGCTTTTCATTCTCGGCCAAAGCAGTATCACAAGAAGATTGCAGAGGGGCAAGGGAACTTTCTAAAAATCTAACCTTATCAGAAGACTCACGAAGATCTTCTTGGGTTTTGGTAAGTGTTTGCACAAGTTCACCAGCGTAGACCTCTTTCTCGCTCAGCAATGCCTTCCACCCTCTAATCTCTTCACTAGCTTTGGAGAGTTGCTCAAAAAATGATGTCTCAAGGAGATTCTTGTCCTTGTCAGCTTGATTTGAGGAAGCCTTCTCAACTGCTAATTCTGAAGTCAAAACCTTCAACTGCTGCTCTAAGGTGCACTTGCTTTCTTCTAACACTTCCATATCAATTTGAAGGCTTTCATATTGTTCTTTCCAGTTGTCTGCTTCAATATGATAATCGTGCATTAATTGCTCCGTAAGAGAAACCCTCTTCATCATCTCTGTGCCAATAAGATTGATCTAGAAAAAATAGAAAAGAGGTAAGAGCCTTAATAAAAGAAGGATGGAATAAAGAGTAAAAAGAAATGAATACCTTTAATGATGATTGCACTATGTCATTCATCCAAGTCAAAGAGCTATGACTCTCGAGCTTGGATTTCTCAACTGAACCGATCATAGGTTTCAGCCACACATCAACCCGACCTGACTTTTTCAAGAGATTACCATCGGCAAGGACCTCAATGGCAATCTGTTTCATCGTTCCACTTCCACTCGAAGAACCAACCTCAGTACGAGGAACGGTAGCAGGAGGAATTGTGGAAGAAGTCATCACAATTTGGGGCGGAGCAACAACAGCAGCAGACACAACTGGTAAAGAATGAGCCACAGGAACAAGTATGGTAAAGGAAGCAAGGGGTACTTCATCAGAAACCAAATCTAAATTTTCATCATCAAACCCACGAGAAAAAAGCTGATCAACAGAGTCACGAGCTGCTGCAGGAGTATCATCATCAGAGCTCACCAAGGTAGCTTCAACAGCCTTGGTTATGGGAACAGAACGGGGAGGAGACGCTTCATCGTCTGAAAAGACGCGTCTTCTGGCTCGTGGCCTTTTTATCAAGGAACCTCCATCATGTTCCTCCTCTTCTTCAGAATCTTGGACTGCTGCAGCCTTCCTTTTTGCTGAAGAACTCAAAATGATCTCTTGAGCTCTCTCCAACGAGACTCTGGAAGCTGCGACTGCTTCAGCACTAACACCACGAATGGGAAATCCCGATAAAAAGAAGGATCAAACAAGTTCTAAGGGAAAGATGAAGGAAAAGGTGAAAAAGAGAAGAGTAAAGCATTTACCATAAGTTTTCACTTTCCAACCAAACCTGTGCGAAAGGTTTTTCCAAGATCGACCTTCCACTGGAGCAACTTTCAATAACTTTTCTACCCAACCACGGAAATTGAGAATCTCATCAACAATTCTCATGGTTGCTGGGAAAAAAGAAAAAAAAAGTTAAACAGTAGCGAGAAAAATAAAGGGAAAAGATAGAGAAAGTTATAAAAAAAAACTCATGTGCAAAATTTCACTTTTCAGGAAATGGAACATTCTCTTCGCCCACTAAACCAACAGTGGGGGCAGAACAAACCTGGCATACTAGCCATGGTCCTTATCGTCCTCGGGGCTAACTAACACTCTTTTACTTCTCGCAACTAAAGTGAAAATCCCATGACGGAAAAGCTTTGGAGAGTAGAGATGAATCAAATGGGAAAAAGTAAAAGGCAAGCTAGCCATCCTTGTTAAATGTCTTAAGCAAGCAACAACCCTCCACACAATGGGGCCAATCTGTCCTAGACAAACGTTGAAAAACGACAGAATTCAATGATAACAGGGTCAATAGGTGGTTTGAAATTCAGAGTCTCTTATCTATATTCTCTATCTATTTGTAAGTGTCCCATGTTAGTTGAGGGAATAAAACTAGTTGTCGCCTCTTTATATGATCTCGGCAACTCACTCCATGATTTAGTTTTTGATATTGAGTTAGGCCTATAGGTCATGGGTGAAGTTGTATCCGTGCGACCTATAGATAACAGGTTCAAGCCGTGGAAGAAGCACTAATGATTGCATTAGTGCAGGCTGTCTACGTCACACCCCTTGTGGTGCGATCCTTTCCCGGACTCTGCATGAACGCGGGATACCTTGTGCATCGGGCTAGTCTTATATTGAGCTAAACCTAAAGTCTATTTTTCTTAACATAACATAGTATTAGATTCAAACTCATTTCTATTATTGATTTATTCAATATTGGACCCATTTTATACTCTCAGAACCAATCTTAAGTGTGTCGAGGTGTGTGTTAAGCGTCCTACATTAGTTGCGGAAATGAATTGTTATATCTTTTTATGGTCTTGGATAATCCTTACCTCATCAGATAACTTTGAGACG
>NC_031990.1:40021816-40108037 GCF_001879085.1 Nicotiana attenuata
ATTTCATTTGGCGAAACATCATATGCCGATTTGGGGTACCAAAGGAAATCGTATGTGATAATGGCCCGCAATTTATAGGCACGCAAATCACAGAATTCTTTCAAAGTTGGCAAATTAAAAGGATAACTTCAATGCCTTACCATCCGGTGGGTAATGGGCAAGCTGAATCAACAAATAAAGTCATTATCAATAACTTGAAGAAAAGGTTGGAAGACTCTAAAGGCAAATGGCCAGAAGTGCTACCTGGGGTCTTATGGGCTTATCGAACAACCACAAAAATAAGTACGGGAGAAACACCATTTTCACTTGTATACGGAGCTGAAGCTTTAATTCCAGTTGAGATAGGGGAACCAAGCACGAGATATACACAAGCTACCGAGGAATCAAATGAAGAAGAGATGCGAGTAAACCTGGATTTACTTGAAGAAAAGAGGGAAACTGCGTTAATAAGGATGGCAGCACAAAAACAAGTTACGGAACGATATTATAACTGGAAGGCTCGTCTTAGATATTTTAAGATTGGGGATTTCGTACTTAAGAAAGTTTTCCAATCCACGAAGGCAGCTAATGCAGGAAAGTTAAGTCCAACTTGGGAAGGACCTTATAAGATTCATGGAATCGCAGGAAAAGGAGCATATGAGCTTGAAACATTGGATGGCAAGATTCTACCATCAAATTGGAATGTTGTTCATTTGAAGAGATATTATTTCTAAAGGAAAGAAATACCCACGGGCAGGTATCCCTATTAATTATTTTTATTTTTTGAAGTATTTAAATTTTACTAACGATTTTAGATGATAGGCAAAAAGCTAACCCGTACTAAATGATGAATTACGACCTGCAAGATACGCGAAAAGAACATAATTCCCGGTCTAGGGTTACAACTATTCTGATGGAAATTAAAAAGGGTTGAGCAGTCTTCATCTAAACTCATACCTCCGAGTGCCGTTTGTTTTTCCTTTTCTGGAAAAGGACCGCATGGGAGGAATAATCAAGTGCTCAAAATTTTATATTTCAAAGCTCAAACACTTGGGGGACTATATAATATACATATGGTATATGTATAAAGAAGGCAAAGAAGGCTGACAAAGAAGACTGAAAATAACTAAAGTTCAAGTCAAGCCTAAAAAATTTACTCATCGAATGAATCAAGTGCAGAGTAAAGATACGAGCCAATAACACAAAGCCAGTCAAAACCTTATAGATTTCACAATTTTATGCTATCTAGGTTAAAGGTAATGTTTAGCCATGGGTTATAAAAAAATCCTTTGATTTTATTTCCTTTGCAAATCTGTTGTAAGGAAAACAGTTACGAAAAAGTTATAGAAGTTATTTAAATACATGTAAGATGTTATTTAAAACTTGACAAAGTTCGAATGAAAACTTTATCAAAGTTATTTCAAAAAACATGTGTGTTCCTATTTTTTTTATCGTACATTTACACCGTTATGAAGTCGAGACGTCTTCTTCATTAAGTGTTAAATATAAAAGGGCCCTCTTTTATAAATTCATGTTTGATTCATATATCCATGAAATTAACAAAGCATTTTTTGCAAAAAAGGTAAGACAAAAACCCACGAATTAACAAACAAGACATTGAGTATAAAGGCAAAAACGAGCAAAACAGAAGCTCAAGACAATTAAGTTCAACGAAAACTTCTAAATGTTGAAGTTTAGACTAAGTATGAACCTAGTCGTAAACTGTTTGTCATTTATATAAAATGCCCCGAAAAGGTCTGGGGACTTGTCATTTCCAAAAACAAACCCCCAAATGGGACCAGGGGTAAAACCACCAAAAAAAGGGGGGGGGGGGGAGTCACACTTCACAAGCTTTCACTAAGGGGCAAAGGAAGGATCTAAAGCGGTATCACTATCAACAGCAGAAGGTTCGAGTTGATTTGAAGGAGTTGGGGCAGTCACTGTACCCATATCATCTTCAACATGTTCAGGAGTATCAGCCATGGGTGAATGAAAATCTTGACCTTGCTGAGTTTTTTCAATGGTCTCCTTTATCTTGGCTAACTCAGCGTCCAAGTTGAAACCCTCTTGGCTAGCTTCCATAAGGATATCATGGCGAGTGTTTAAAATAGCCAACTCACTTCAATGGCAGTCTTGTCCTCAAGAATCTCATAATCTCTCTCCCATTGATCAATCTCGTTTTTAAGCTTTTAATTCTCGGCCAAAGCAGTATCACAAGAAGATTGCAGAGGGGCAAGGGAACTTTCTAAAAATCGAACCTTATCAGAAGACTCACAGAGATCTTCTTGGGTTTTGGTAAGTGTTTGCACAAGTTCACCAGCGTAGACCTCTTTCTCGCTCAGCAATGCCTTCAACCCTCTAATCTCTTCACTAACTTTGGAGAGTTGCTCATCTCGAGGAGATTCTTGTCCTTGTCAGCTTGATTTGAGGAAGCCTTCTCAACTGCTAATTCTGAAGTCAAAACCTTCAACTGCTTCCCTAAGGTGTACTTGCTTTCTTCTAACACTTTCATATCAATTTGAAGGCTTTCATATTGTTCTTTCCAGTTGTCTGCTTCAATCTGATAATCGTGCATTAACTGCTCCGTATGAGAAACCCTCTTCATCATCTCTGTACCAATAAGATTGATCTAAAAAAAAGAGGTAAGAGCCTTAATAAAAGAAGGATGGAATAAAGAGTAAAAAGAAACGAATACCTTTAATGATGATTGCACTATGTCATTCATCCACGTCAAAGAGCTATGACTCTCGAGCTTGGATTTCTCAACTGGACCGATCAGAGGTTTCCCCCACACATCAGCCCGACCTGACTTTTTCAAGAGATTACCATCGGCAGGGACCTCAATGGTAATCTGTTTCATTGTTCCACTTCCACTCGAAGAACCAACCTCAATACGAGGAATGGTAGCAGGAGGAACTGTGGAAGAAGTCATCATAATTTGGGGCGGAGCAGCAACAGCAGCAGACACAACTGGTAAAGAATGAGCCACAGGAACATGTATGGTAAAGGAAGCAAGGGGCACTTCATCAGAGACCAAATCTAAATTTTCATCATCAAACCCACGAGAAAAAAGCTTATCAACAGAGTCACGAGCTGCTGCAGGAGTATCATCATCAGAGCTCACCAAGGTAGCTTCAACAGCCTTGGTTATGGGAACAGAACGGGGAGGAGACGCTTCATCGTCTGAAAAGACGCGTCTTCTGGCTCGTGGTCTTTTTATCAAGGAACCTTCATCCTGTTCCTCCTCTTCTTCAGAATCTTAGACTGCTGCAGCCTTCCTTTTTGATGAGGAACTCAAAATGATCTCTTGAGCTCTCTCCAATGAGACTCTGGAAGCTGCGACTGCTTCAGCACTAACACCACAAATGGGAAATCCTGATAAAAAGAAGGATCAAACAAGTTCTAAGGGAAAGATGAAGGAAAAGGTGAAAAAGAGAAGAGTAAAGCATTTACCATGAGTTTTCACTTTCCAACCAAACCTGTGCAAAAGGTTTTTCCAAGATCGACCTTCCATTGGAGCAACTTTCAATAACTTTTCTACCCAACCATGGAAATTGGGAATCTCATCAACAATTTCCATGGTTGCTGGGGAAAAAAAGAGTTAAACAGTAGCGAGAAAAATAAAGGGAAAAGATAGAGAAAGTTATAAAAAAACTCACGTGCAAAATTCCACTTTTCAGGAAATGGAACATTCTCTTCGCCCACTAAACCAACAGTGGGGGCAGCAACAAACATGGCATACCAGCCACGGTCCTTATCGTCCTCGGGGCTAACTAACACTCTTTTGCTTCTCCCAACTAAAGTGAAAATCCTATGACGGAAAAGCTTTGAAGAGTAGAGATGAATCAAATGGGAAAAAGTAAAAGGCAAGCTAGCCATCCTTGTTAAATGTCTTAAGCAAGCAACAACCCTCCACACAATGGGGCCAATTTGTCCTAGACAAACGTCAAAAAAATGACAGAATTCAATGATAACAGGGTCAATAGGTGGTTTGAAATTTAGTGTAAAGGAATACGTGTACAAAAAAGAAAACCCGGTCAAGTAAGATGTAATTCTTTGGTTTGCATTCAGAATTATAATAGGAAAATCAAATTTCCAATGGCAATCCCTACGAACAACAGAGATCAGGCCTTCAGTAATTTGAGTAGGGTAAATATCAGAGCAAGAAGAAATAGAAGAAACTTGGTTTCTAATTGATTCTCTATCAGTATAAAAAGATAGTTCAGCAGGGACAATTTCATCCACTAAAGGCTCGCGAACGGGTTCATGAGAATCTTTACTTCTAGATGAAGGTCTATGGGAAAGAGAACCTCTAGTTCTAGAAGGAGGAGTAGAACTCACTGAAGGAATAGAAACACCCCTTACAAATGAAGACCCTAAACTACGCGATCTTCCTCCTCTTCTACTTCTAACGGGAGCAAGAGGAAGATTATCAACAATGGGGACTCTTCGAGGGTTAGTGTTTGAAGAAGACATGGCAGTATGAGGAAGAATAAGACAAGAGTGAATATTCTAAGATATGAAACTTTTTATGAGAAAGACAAAGAAAAAAACTATATTTATACTTGGAAGCAATCGTCAAAGAAAAGGTGTAATGATGGAAACGTCATGATGGAAGCTATCGCTTCGTAATTGGTGAAGCCGCAAAAAAGCCCTAAAAGACGCTAAAAATTTGCAGAACCAATCAAAAGATGACACGCGTCACGAGCATTAAATGGAAGTGACACATAAAGCATCAGTTCCAGAGAAGGTATAATGGCGGCAAAAATTCCCGCTTTAATGAGATCCACTTCCCAAATATTCTACTGATGAATAAATGGCAAGTGGGGGGACTATCTGTATTGGGAAAAATTAATTTAATATATCAAATTAATTATGGGGTGACATGTCGTGACACGTGGATTGATAAAGGAATGCCAACTGGCGAAGAGTAGATGAAGAGGCACGAGCTTTAGCAGGCACGGGCAGAAATCCAAGAAAGTCAAAAAGGATAGGTGCTCGAACCTCTTGATATTCTGAAGAGGCATCAGAAGAATGAACCTAAATAGCAAAAAGGGTATAGATACGTATTATTGGAAATTAATAGGCATTAATTACAGAAAATGTTACAGAATCTATACTAAATCAGTTACGATTTACCAATTATAACGTTACATTAAATGTCATTGATTGTCCATAAAAACTCCATTATGAGAGGAAAAAACGTATTACTTAGAAATAGCTATAAAAGGTGAGGAATGAATTTTTGTAAAGGACACGAAATACTATTGAAATATACTGATTTACTTTGCTTTCTATTCAGTTATTATTTACATCAATTATTCTTATTTCTACTTGATTATCAGTAACCCGAGTTCTTCTAAAATAAAGCTTTGACCGAAATTCTAATTTTTGGTTAAACAAGATTGATTGAAGCAATCAAAGTTGAAGGAAGAATCAATCAGAGATTGATTGAAGCACTCAAAGGAATTGATTGGAGTAATCAAAGGAAAGGAATCAGCATTAAAAAGGAAAAGAAGCACTGAAGATCCGACAAAGATAATCAATCAGAAACTATTACTGGAAGGACCCAGATTTAAGGAAAAACACATTATCGAGAATCAGCAAATCCGGCAGATATCAAGACTTAGAGATGGAAAGCTGTCAAAGTCCACACATCAATGAAGAGTAACGAGAATTAACCTTATTCTTGGAAAGAATCAATTTGCGATTCCTTCTAAGGATCAAATCTCTTGGGTTGGCAATCTCTCCAGTTTCTAAGGTCTCCTGCAAAGTATTTATACGACATCTTTAGACTTGGAGACATATACTTTGGTTGAACCATCTACCATCTTTTTGTTCTACTCCAAACAAGCATTGTAGTTTCAGTAGATTTGTTGTGTAACTAAGTGAGAGAAGAAAAATAGATAAACAGTGGTGATGCATTGTATCAAGAAAAGAAAAGAGAGATATAGAGACTAAGTTATTGGTGTAAAGCTATGCCATTCAATCTGTACTCACGAAATAACGATCACTGAAAGAGAACACCCTTGCAACCCAAGAGGAGTGGACTAGGATTCACATTGAATCCGAACCAGTATAAAAATCTCGATGTCTTTACTTCCTGCATTTACTATTATTATCTTATCCTTACCTCAATCGACTAATTTTTGATCTAGTCAACTATTGATAAAGTTGTTAAAAATAAGCAAGTCATCCCCCAGTACTTTCAATTGGTATCAAAGCAAGGCTCACATTTTTTCTTTTGCTTAACAGCTTGTGAGAAAAAATTATGGCAAATCAAGTTATTGCCGGAACACTCTTCCAAGAAGGAACATCGCAACTGAGGCCACCGTATTTCAATGGACAACATTTTTCTCACTGGAAAGTACGATGGAAATATACGCAAAGTCTTATGATGTCAAGGTTTGTCGAGTTATCAAAAAGGGAAACTACCCTCTACCTGCTGTTGCTCAACCACCTGCTGATCCTGAAGATATAGATGAATACACAAATGAGCAAATGGTAGTTGTGCAGGTTAATGCTAAAGCAAGGAATCTGCTTCATAATGCTATAAGTGGATAAGAATATGAGAAAATCTCCAATTGTGATACAATCGAAGAAATGTGGGATAAACTTGAAGTTACTTATGAAGGAGCCAGTAAAGTGAAAGAAACCCATATCAACACGTTGGTTCATGACTATGAGCTTTTTCAGATGAAAGAAGGAGAATCCATTGAAGATGTTTGCCAGATTCAGCAAAATCATTAGCGATCTAAAAGCTTTTGGTAAACCATACTCAAGTGGTGATCAAGTTAGGAAAATTCTGAGCAGTCTACACACCACTTGGCAGACAAAAGTGGTTGCAATTGAATCACAAGATTTGAACAAATTATCGTACGATGAACTTCGAGGAGACCTTATAGCATTCGAGAAAACTCATATCATGAAAACAAACTAGGAAGAAAAGAAGAAAACAGTTGCTTTCAAGGTTACAACTGAAAGAGTAGACAATGATATTGATGACGACCCTGAAGCTCTTCAAGAAGAAATTGCCATGGCATCAAGGAACATGGATGGTTTAATGAGGAGATACAGGAATACAAGAAGAGGCCGGATACCACCCAGGCGAACTAGACAATACAATGAACAAGACAAAAATGATGGTAAATGCTATGAGTGTGGAAGATTTGGGCATGTTCAAGCTGAATGCCCTGATCTTAAAAGAAATATTTCCAGAGGTTTTAACAAAAAACAAATCATTTGGAAGTTGGAGTGATGAAGACATTTCAGAAAACGAAGAGATAGCAAATCTATGCTTCATGACAATTCTGGAAAACGACATGAACAAACTCTTGGGATGCTGGATAGATGAGGACACTTCAGATGACGAGTGCAAAGATCACAATGAGAACTGCTTCATGGCACGAGGTGAAACAAGTGAGGTGAGATCTTATAATTGTGAAAGATGTAAGCAATTGCAGAATATTTTTGACCTTACTTTGAAAGAGTCTCAAAAAATGATAAATGAACTAAAGAGACTCAACAGAGAAAAAGAAGAGTGGGAACTCAAGTTTGAAGTATGCGAAATTGAAAAAGAAGTACTTCAAGACAAGTTTCAGGAATTGGAAATGCAACTCAATATCATGCGCAAATCCACCAGTCATAGTTCTGTCAAGCCGAACCAGGCGACTTACAAGTCAACTGGAGAAGGGCCAGTCAGAACAGAGTCCACTAGTACTAACACAAATGGAAGATCCAAGAATGGATCAGGACCTACGTGTCACTACTATAACAAAAGTGTACATAAATATTCTTTTTGTCGATTTCGTAAATCTAACGTCTCAGGGTGGATTTGGAAACCCAAAAATAATCATAGGTCTAGTAATACTAATCAACAAGGACCCAAGCAAGCTTAGGTACCTAAAGGAAGTGATAATTATATTTTGTAGGAACACCACAGAAGGAGCCGCAAAGGAAAATAATACTTAGATAGTGCGCGTTCCAGTCACATGACATGTGACAAAAACCTGTTTAAAGAAGTTACGAAAATAAATGGAGGAAGTGACAAATTTGATGATGACTCAAAAGGAAAAATAGTCGGTACCGGAATAGTTCCTTTCAATAATAACTATGGTATCACTGAGGTTTATCTTGTTGATGGACTTAACTACAATCTTCTGAGTACAAAACAGCTGTGTGACTCAGGGTATGAAGTAAAGTTCAAGAAAACAGGCTGTGCTATTGATGATGAGACAGGTAAAATAATCCTCCCAGGAAAAAGATATGGAAATGTCTATATTCTTGATGGTTTTGAAAATATAGATATTCTTTTTATTATAACATCCATATCTAATGATCCATGGTTATGGCATAAGGAACTTGGTCATGCAAGCATGCATCTGATAGAGAAACTCTCCAAGCATGATTTAATTATTGGTTTGCCTAAACTCAATTTCTCTAGAAATCATATATGTGATGCATGTCAGATTGGTGAAAAACCAGAAACTCTTTAAAAAATAAAGATATTTTATCTACTTCAAAGCCTTTGCAATTGCTTCATATGGATTTATTTGGACCCACTAGAACTGCTAGCATAGGAGGAAAACGATATGATTTTATTATTGTTGATGATTACTCACGTTTTACTTGGGTGATTTTTCTATCTAAAAAAGATGAAGCTTTGAAAAACTTTGAGATCTTCTGTAAAAGAGTTGAAAGAGAAAAGGGGTATCTTATTACAACCATTCAAAGTGATCATGGAGGAGAGTTTGAAAGCAGAGCATTCGAAGATTTCTACAATGATCAAGGATACACCCACAATTTCTCAGCTCCAAGGTCACCCAAAGAATGGAGTTGTTGAGCGGAAAAATAGGACTCTGCAAGGTATGGCGAGAACTATGATACTGGAATACTCCTTGCCAAATCACTTCTGGGCAGAAGGAGTAAGTATAACGTGCCACATTCTCAATCGATGTCTCATAAGACCTATCCTGAAGAAGACTCTATATGAACTGTGGAAAGGTAAACGACCCAATATAAGTTACTTCCATCCGTTTAGAAGCAACTGTTTCATCTACAATAATGGTAAGGACAATCTTGGAAAATTTGATCCAAGAAGTAACGAAGGTATTTTTCTGGGTTATTCATTAAATAGTAGATCTTTTAAAGTCTATAATAAACGCACACTATGTGTAAAAGAATCAGTACATGTTATCTTTGATGAAAATAACACTACGGCCGAGAAAGGAATTATTGCAGGTGATGAAGATCAAATTCAAGAAATTCAGGAGACAAGCAAATCTCAAGAGTCGACTAATAAACCTGATGGTGTCATGGAGTCAACTAATGAGATTAACAACAGTCAATCGGAATCTCCGAAGGAGTCAACTACTCATACAAGTACAACTCGTCCAAATGAATGGAGAAGTGAACCAGAATATCCTCAAAAGTTTATCATAGGAGATCCAAGCGAAGGAATGAAAATCAGGGGAGCTTTCAAGAAGAAAGCAAATATAGCACTGGTTTCTCAGATTGAACCAAAGAAAATAGAGGAAGCTCTGAAAGACTCAAGATGGTTACAAGCAATGCAGGAAGAGCTAGATCAATTTGACAAAAATCAAGTGTGGAAACTACTGCCTAAGCCTGCAAACGATACTGTAATAGGAACAAAATGGGTTTTCAGAAATAAGCTAAACGAGGATGGAAAGGTTGTGAGAAATAAAGCAGATTAGTAGCTCAAGGATACTCACAACAGGAAGGAGTCGACTATGATGAAACCTTTGTCACGGTAGCTCGACTGGAATCAATACGAATTCTTCTTGTATACGCATCCTTTAAAGATTTAGGCTCTTGTAGATGGATGCAAAAGTGCCTTCCTAAATGGTTTCATTGAGGAGGAAGTATATGTAAAACAACCGCCTGGATTTGAAGATTCAAAGTTTCCCTACCATGTGTATAAATTGACCAAAGCATTGTATGGACTTAAACAAGCTCCACGAGCATGGTACAAAAGACTCAGCTCATTTCTTCTTGATCACGGATTTACAAGAGGTAAAGTAGACACTACCCTTTTCATTAAAAGATCATCAAAAGGTAATCTCATTATTCAAATTTACGTTGATGATATTATTTTTGGTACTGCTAATCCTCTTCTGTGCAAGGAATTTTCAAATCTTATGCAAAGTGAGTTTGAAATGAGTATGATGGGAGAGCTAACGTTCTTTCTTGGACATCAAATTCAATGTTCTGAAGAAGGAACGTTTATATGTCAGACAAAATACACAAAGGAGTTAATTCAGAAATTCGGTATGAGTAGTGCAAAAGCATTTGGCACACCAATGAGTCCTTCAACGAGTCTTGACAAAGATGAATAGGGAAATCCTGTTGATTAAACTAAATATCGTAGATTGATTGGCTCTCTTATTTATCTAACTGCTAGTCGACCAGATATTATGTTTAGTGTTTGTAAATGTGCCAGATTTCAGTTAGCTCTTAAAGAATCACATCTGGCTGCAGTAAAGAGAATTATTCGTTATCTCATTGGAACTGTTTCCTACGGATTATGATATCCATGCTCTAACAATTTTAAACTAGAAGGTTTTTCAGATATTGATCTTGCAGGTGATAAGGAAGACAGAAAAAGCACCAGCGGAACATATCAATTGCTTGGAAAAGCACCGATATCTTGGAACAGTAAAAAGCAAGGATCAGTTGCACTATCCACAACTGAAGCTGAGTATATCGCCATTGGACAATGTTGTGCATAATTATTATGGATGCCTCATCAATCCGGTGACTATGAACTATTTTTTAAACCTATTCAAATTTTCTATGATTACTCTAGTGCCATATGCCTTTCAAATAATCCTATGAATCACACTAGGGCTAAGCATATAAACATCAAGCATCATTTCATTAGAGATCATGTTCTTAAGGGAAATATATGATTATCTTTTGTTGGTACTACTGAGCAATTAGAAGATATCTTCACTAAGCCTTTACTTGAAGATAGATTTTTCTCTTTAAGAGAATTACTTGGCATTAGTTGCATTGATCATTAATATTAGGACCTATGTGACATTTTTATATCTTGTATGCCTAATGTTTAAATTTTTTATTTTCATAGTTATTAATATAGCGCCTCCGAATCCCCTCTCTTTTCCTCTCCTTTCCCATCAGTTGCAGCTTTCAAGAAAGAAAAACCAATTATCACGCCTGTTCAACTGACTCCCTTTCCTTTCTTGTACTCGACCGTCAGAACTCCCTTTTTAATCTTTGAAACCCTCTTTCAATCTCCATTGTTCCAATCGCTTAGAAACCCTCTTAAAAACCCTCCAACCTCTCTCCAAACAGTTTACTCCATGGCTAAACACTCTGAAAATCCCTCAGCCTCCACAAGGAAAAGTACTCGTTCCAGAGAAAAACCTTCTCCCAGCCTCCTGAACAAATAGACCTAGGGTCCGATCACTCAGAAGGTTTTGCCTCTTCTCAGGCAGAACTCTCAGATCATTCTCATCCATTAGGAGAAAAAGCCCTAGGAAAAAGGCCTTTAGAAGAACCTCCTGAATCCTTTACTCCAAAGAAATCCAAAATAGATCTTTCAAATTCCTTAGAATCTGACCTCAATTTCTGGGATACTCCAAACAGGGATTTTGTTGGCCCAAGAACAGGTGAAGTTTTGAAGAATGACAAATGAACTCAGTCATGGACCAGGTCCATCATGTGAAGCACAGTGATGATCAACCTACACATGTGAGATGCACGTGAAGGAGATAAGTCTCATTGATCAAGCAGCAATATCTCCTGATCTGATCGAAAAGGTTGCATATGGGATAAGGAGAGAAAGTCTCCTTATGTGAAGAGAACACAATCCGGATAAAAGATAGTGTTGGAGTTTGTGTTGTTCAAGGACTCAACTTCGACGGAAGATCAGCAATTGGGTCTCAATTGAACTCTAATCACTAACTCATTAAATAAACAGTGATTGTTCTCTTTTACAGGTAATTGCACAAACGCAGAAGTTAAACTACATTGAGAACAAAAGAGCGAGGCAATTTTGCAAGCAATTTATGTGAGATTTGAGTGTGCATTCCTGAAGCTACTTGGACGAGATAGAAGAACCAATTCCATTGAGTCTTTATTTTATTCTAGTTCAATTGTAGTCGGTGATTTAAACTTGTACCTTTCAGCTTTCATAGAAGCAATTGTATTAGGTACTTAGAGTGTTCAAGTTATATGCTAACTTGAAGTTGTCGCAACAGTTGAGGCTGTGTGCTACAACGGGATTAGAGTTAATCCTTAGGTTTACAAAGAGTTTTGTAAATGCTGTTTTGACTCAGTGATTTTATTGGAAGTTTGGGAAAATCCTACCGAGTAGTAGGTCGTGGTTTTTTCACCTTTTGAGCCAGGTGTTTTCCACGTAAAAATCTCCGTGTTCTTTATTTTATGTACTTATTATTCTGCAAACAGTAGAGTTAGTATATCTAGAAGAACCAGGTTCTTCTAGAACGAAAATTGGGTACCACACAAATCACCCCCCTCTTCTGTGGTATTGACGTTTAGAACATTAATTGGTACTAGAGCAGGTTATCCTTGAAGAGGCTAACACCTTAGGAAAAGATCAACATGAGTGCACCACCTGAGAATTGGGAAGGGCAATCCACTGCTAGGCCTCCACTCTTCAATGGTCAGTACTATTCTTGGTGGAAGAACAGAATGAGGGATCACATCATAGGGGAAGACTATGAACTCTGGGACATAGTCACTGATGGTCCCCTAGAAACCACAAAGAAGAATGCTGAAGGAGTTGATGTGCCAAAGACAAGAGCTGATTGCACTGCCGAAGACCTGAAGAAGTGGGAGAAAAATGCCAAGGCCAAGAAATGGCTTGTGTGTGGACTAGGTCCAGATGATTACAGTAGAATTCAAAGCTGTACCACTGCTAAGGAAATCTGGGATACTTTGCAAGTGGCTCATGAAGGAACACCTCAAGTGAAGAGGTAGAGGAACACTGCTGTATTCTCAATATGAGAATTTCACCATGAAGGAAGGAGAAACCATCCAAGAGATGTATACAAGGTTCACCATACTGACAAATGAACTTAAGTCTCTTGGAAGGATTATCCTTGAAGAAGACAAAGTTGAGAAGATTTTAACAAGGGTTCTGCCAGTCTCTTGGGAAAGCAAAATTACTGCTATCCAGGAATCAAAGAATATTGCTACTCTCAAGCTGGATGAACTAATTGGAAACCTTACTGCCTATGAAATGAGAAGATAAACCATGAAAATAGATGCACCCAAGAAGGAAAGGAGTCTGGCTCTTAGAATTGCTGAAGGTTCAGATCTGGAGGATGATGAAATGGCTATGATCACAAGAGATTTCAAAAAATACCTGATGAGAGGAAAGGAATCTTCAAGAGGTACAACCTTCAACAAACCAAGGGCTCCTGAGAAACAGACCAATGAGGGTTGCTACAAGTGTGGCAAGACTGATCACATGATCAAGAATTGTCCTCAATGGGAAATTGAGTGGAAAAAGGAAAGGGCTGAACGAAGGAACAGGTTCAACCAAAAAGGAACAAAGGTTCAACCAAAAAGGAACAAAGGTTCAACAAAGGCTATGGTTGCTGCCAGGGGAGAAACATCAGATGAGGACTCAGAAGATGAAGCTGGAGATGAACAAGCGCTTATGGCCATTGGAGAATTAGATGATGAACAAGAGGTAAGTATTCTTCATCTCAAGGACAAGATTAAATTCCTGTCTAAAGAAAGGCTGTCAGAGCTACTGCTAGGCTTCATTGATGAGTCTGAGATAATTAACAATGAGAAGGAAGAACTGTCTAGGAAATGTGTGATGTTAAAAGCCAGGTGCAAAAATCTAGAGTCTAGGGCTAATGAGAGTGAAAGTAAAAATGCTGAGTTGAAGAACCAGGTTCTTGAACTTGACACTAGTGTCCTAGAACTTAGGTGTGAGAACTTAAAACTAAAATTAGGAACAGGAAAGAAGAAAGCTGATCACACACATCTCACCCTAGAAGAAAATTTAAGAAAAATAAAGGATGAGCTGTACAGAAAGGATGAGCAGATAAGAGTACTAAAAGAAGATCTAGGGAAGGTAAAACATGAACTAGATAGAACTTGCAAATGGAACAAGGCTTCTGATGCACTCTCTTGGTTACATGAACATCACAGTAGCAACAAAAGAGGTAAAATTGACAGTACCTTATTCTTAAGGGAAAAAGGTAAGGATCTCCTTGTGGTACAAGTATATGTTGATGACATAATTTTTGGGGCCACCACTGATAAGCTAAGTAAGGACTTTGCAAAACTAATGGGGAGTGAGTTTGAAATGAGCATGATGGGTGAACTTAACTTCTTCTTAGGCTTACAGATCAAACAAAGTCCAAATGGAACCATGATCCATCAGCAGAAGTATGCAAAGTAGCTAATCAAAAGGTTTAAAATGGAAGAATCTAAAGAAATAGACACACCCATTGCAACTGCCACTAAATTAGATGTTGATAAACCTGGTTCATCAGTTGATCAAAAGTTGTATAGGGGTATGATTGGTTCACTCTTGTATCTTACTGCTAGCAGACCTGACATTGTTTTCAGTGTAGGGCTTTGTGCTCGCTTTCAGGCTAATTCTAAAGAGTCTCACTTGACTGCTGTCAAGAGGATACTAAGATATTTGAAAGGCACCACTGATTTGTGTCTTTGGTATCCCAAAGGTAGCAATTTCAATCTAGTAGGATATGCTGATGCTGATTATACAGGTTTTCTAGTGGATAGGAAGAGCACCTCAGGTATGACACACTTCCTTGGTTCATGTCTTGTGTCATGGGCTACTAAAAAGCAAAATTCAGTGGCCTTGTCTATTGCTGAAGCTGAATATGTTGCTGCTGCTTCTTGTTGTGCTCAATTGCTATGGATCAAACAACAGCTGGTAGATTTTGGTATTGAAGTAGGTTGCATTCCCATATTCTGTGATAACACTAGTGCTATAAGTATGACAAAGAACCCTGTTCATCATAAGAGGACAAAGCACATAGATGTTAGGCATCATTTCTTAAGGGATAACTATGAGAAAGGACTGATCTCCATAGAATTCTGTGCTACTGATAAGCAAATTGCTGACATCTTCACTAAAGCACTGAGTAGAGAAAGCTTTGAGAGGAACAGGTTGGAATTAGGGATGATTAAGATCACCTAATAGGTCTAGTTCAGAATGCACAATGGAAAAAAAATTGGCTAGGAATTCTGAACTTGTGTAAATATCTAGATTAATTTTTACTCAGCTTCATACTTTAACTAGTATACTCCTGTGACATGTGTTTATATGATTAACTGATCTCTTAACCAAATTTTCTCTATTATGGCATTTGAAGCATGTACAAGAGAATTCTAAATGAAGAACCTGGTTCATCAGTATGAGTTCATATGAGAGTTCAGGTATGTTTTCAATACTTTACACAATTAGAAAGATTAACAATTCAATCATGAGTAGAAGTCCTATACTTGCCAAATTCCTAGAAAATTCTATCCGTTGAAGCATTGAACCAGTTCCGTCCATTTAGAACTCTAAAACCGTGATTTTTGCCTAATATCTAGGGAAGCCAAATAATCATTCAAAGTATGGAATTACAGTTTGATTAGACTTCTATTTGACCCCTGAAAAGCTGCCGTTACTGAATTAATGTCTAATTCACTTTAAATATACACCACATCTCTAATCTTCTTCATTATTCTTAAACCGTCAAAAATCTGTTCTTCAACTCCAATTGCTCTCTTCTCCAAAATTCCCAAATCAACTCAAGAAACGAACAAAAATGTCTAACCCACAAGATCATCATGATTCTCCTCCACCACCATCTCACTCAAATCCATCCTCATCTAGTCCTCCTAGTGAATCCCCAAAACCTAGGTTTCGAAGGCAGAAGATGTTGGCTCGAAAAACTGTAGCATCTGGTGCTTTGAGAAAGGTGTTAAGTGAAAGGCTGAAAGCTAGCCAAGTGAAAGAAAGCCCAGCTAAAGAGTCTGACTCCAGTTCTAAGCCCGAATCCTTTCAATCTGCAAGTGAAGGTGAAGGACATGGGTCTTCTGACACTGAGAAAACTCAAGAAACCCCTGCTGAGGTAAGTTCTTCTGTGGTTGAAAACCAAGAAACTAGGTTTGTTCTAGTTGGACCTATTAAAGATGTAAAATTGGCTGAATCGATTAGGAGTGGAGGTAAAAAGAAAAGAAAAAAGAGAGAGGGTGAAACTGGTGAAGAGAGGGGAAATGGGAAGGAAGAGGTTCTAGTTATATGCGGGGTTGCACAAGAGAGGGTAGAAGAGAGTGGCATGAAGTCAGGGGGAAGTAGCTGAGGGGTTGGTTCATCTAAGCAAACATAGAGATGAACCTGTTTCATCTAGTGAGGAAACCTTGGCTGACTTACTGAAAAGGGTTGGAGCAAGTTATGACCCAAAGAAACGCAAAGCTATCACTCCAAAAGCCCCAAATGTTCCCAAGCCATCCAAGAAAAGAAAAACTTCATCCCCAAAACCTACTGCCCCTTTAGTGCTTAAAGGAAGAGCCACAAGAAGCAGGGTAAAACAAAGTGAAGCTGACTTACAAAAAGCTCTAGAAGAAAGCAAGAAAAAGAGAATGGAGAAGGGAAAAGCAAAGGTTGCAGAATCCTCTGAGGTTGTAGAAGAAGAGGAGATGGAACTGGTCCATCAAGAAAGGGGTACAACAGTGGAGGTTCCTACACCCAAACCTAAAAAGTCCAAGACTTCTTCCAAGAAGTCTTCTTCAGTACCTGTGTCTGTTGAACCCTCACTAGCCAAGAGGACAAGATCTGCAGTGAAAGCAAAACAAGCAAAAGTTTTAGATGATGAAGAGTGGATTGGAGAAGAAGAAGAAGAGGAATCTGAGAAGGAACAGGACAAGGTCGCCATCTTTGGCAGGAGAAAAATTTTGAAAGGTAGATTGTTGAAGGGCCTGGTGGAACCAAGGATGATGAGGTTGGTTGACTCTTTAGCTGCTCAAGGTTGGAAGGACATGGTCCTTTAGATGGATGGGAAACTAGCCAGGAATGAACTAATTGAGTTCATGGCTAATGTTGTTGTAAAAGACGAGGTTGTCAGTAGCTTGGTGAAGGGAGTCTCAGTGCAGTTTGATGCTGAGAAGTTGGGAGAAATTCTAGATATTCCCTCTGAAGGGTTTGATGACTACACTAGGCAAAGGTGGCCATGCCTGGACTCCTTACCTACTACCCTTGAGATCACCAAGAGGTTCTGTGATTCAGAGGATGTGAATGAAGCCAGGGCTGTGCAAAAGTGAGATGAGGCTTGAGCACAAGGTTGTGTTTGAATTTGTCAACAAGTGCCTACTGCCCAGACAAGAGAGAAGACATACTGCAAACTACATGGACCTGGTTCTTATGGAGTGCCTTGAGAGAGGAAAGCAAATCAACTGGCCTGCCCTCATTGTCAAATTGTTAGATAGGGTCATCAATGGCTCCAAGGCTCATGCTACTCCATATGGCTTCATACTGACCACAGTTCTGGATTGGCTAAATATGCCTTTGAAGAAATGGGAGATGGCATCAAGCAAGGAACATTTTGGTATTAAGACTCTTCTGGGACTATCCAGTCAATGCCATCCCAGTTGAACCTGGTTCATCCCTGAACACACCCATCAACAGCAAGGTTAGGACTTTGGTTCAGGAATGTGGAACTAAAGATGCTGAGATTGCTAGGCTCAAGGCTCGTGTGGCTGAATTGGAAATTGAGAGGGATGGCCTTAAAATTGAGCTAGTAAAAGAAAAGGAGAAGAGTGATGGAATCCTCCATAATATGCTGAACCTTCTCCAGACTCAACCCTCTAGTTCCTCCAAGCCTTAGGTCTCCTAGCACTTGTCTTCTGAACCAGTCTAGTAACCCCAGTGAACCTAAGTGACCCGGATTAGGGATTTTTCTATTTTTTGCTCATGTTTTGAAAGTTTTTCTTTCTTTTTGTGGACTGCTAATGACAACATATCATGATCAATGACAACAACTGTTTTCTCTTGTTCTATGATGATTCTGATCTTAATAGTTTAAATATGTTTGTTGATTATTGATAATTGCACCATGTTTTCACTTGCAGTTGCCCCATTGGCCATGAGTATTTATTAAAATCTGGGATTTACATTGTGTATGCAACTTTTCGATGATGCCAAAAGGGGAAAGATATTGTGCTTTATATATTATTCTGAATAAGTGATATTTATAACCTAATTAACCTGGTCCTTGATGAAAAGAAAATTTTCTAAGTCTAGTGTTGATGGTTAAGCTGAGTTCTTACAGGTCTTTTGATCAGTAAAAAGCACAGAGTTTGTCATCATCAAAAAGGGGGAATTTGTTGGCCCAAGAACAGGTGAAGTTTTGAAGAATGATAAATGAACTCAGTCATGGACTAGGCCCATCATGTGAAGCACAATGATGATCAACCTACACATGTGAGATGCACGTGAAGGAGATAAGTCTCATTGATCAAGCAGCAATATCTCCTAATCTGATCGAAAAGGTTACATATGGGATAAGGAGAGAAAGTCTCCTTATGTGAAGAGAATACAATCCGGATAAAAGATAGTGTTGGAGTTTGTGTTGTTCAAGGACTCAACTTCGATGGAAGATCAGCAATTGAGTCTCAATTGAACTCTAATTACTAACTCATTAAATGAAAAATGATTATTCTCTTTTACAGGTAATTGCACAAACGCGGAAGTTAAACTAAATTGAGAGCAAAAGAGCGAGGCAATTTTGCAAGCAATTTATGTGAGATATGAGTGTGCATTCCTGAATCTACTTGGACGAGATAGAAGAACCAATTCCATTGAGTCTTTCTTTTATTCTAGTTCAATTGTAGTAGGTGATTTAAACTTGTACCTTTCAGCTTTCATAGAAGCAATTGTATTAGGTACTTAGAGTGTTCAAGTTATATGCTAACTTGAAGTTGTAGCAACAGTTGAGGCTGTGTGCTACAACGGGATTAGAGTTAATCCTTAGGTTTACAAAGAGTTTTGTAAATGTTGTTTTGGCTCAGTGATTTTATTGGAAGTTTGGGAAAATCCTACTGAGTAGTAGGTCGTAGTTTTTTCACCTTTTGAGCCAGGTGTTTTCCACGTAAAAATCTCTGTGTTCTTTATTTTATTACACAAACAGTAGAGTTAGTATATCTAGAAGAACCAGGTTCTTCTAGAACGAAAATTGGGTACCACACAAATCACCCCCCCCCCCCTCTTGTGTGGTATTGACGTTTAGAACATCAGATTTCTTTGTTGCTCTGAAAGAGAAGCCAATCGCTCATGGCAGAGTAGTCGACCTTGACGACATGGAAGCCCTAAACTGTAAGGTAAAGAATCTGTTTGTTTATCAAGGAAGGTCAAAATTCCTCTCTGTCCCCTCTCCTAAAGTCTATGAACCCTTGGTGAGAATTTTTTATGCCAATCTTCGCTCTAGTAAGTATGACAAGTTGGAATCCTTAGTGTTAGGTAAGCGCATCGTTCTTGATTGTGCCATGTTTGACTCAATTTTTCAATGTAAGTGTTCTGCTTTTCCCATGCTTTTCAAAAAATCTTGGCCTGATGACTATGAAATCACCTTTGACGAAGCAAAACATTGTATTGTTGAGTGTTCATCTGAATCCCTCCCTAACCAGTTAGGTACAAGTGATGTTAGCTTTGAAACTCGTGTTCTAGCCCACATTGTTACAACTACTCTGCTTCCTCGTACTGGATCTTTCTCCACCTTCTCTCAACGAGATACCTTTCTTGTTATTGCCTTGTGACAAAACTCAAGATTAAATTGTCCTCCTGGGTCATAATCTTTATGATAGACAATGCTGATGATCCCACCAGTTTACCTTATGGCATGGACATCACTCACATTCTGGAAGCTCACAATATCTCTATCTCTTAATACCCTTTCGTCTCTGTTTCAAAATCTTACAATTCTAGGGCGTTTGCTAGTATGGGTATGTGTGTGTGAAGGGCTCCTGGGTTAAGAAACGGGAAGGTGAAGTCAAGCATGTTCAACCTGATCCCAAGACCAAAGCCTTTGTTTTCCATCACAGTCCAAGTAATCCTGACCTTGCTGAGAAACTGACTACCATCGGCAACCAACTGAACACTATCAAAGATCTCCTTGCTGCTACTCAGTCCACTGTTGGGAACATACATGTAATCTCCAAAGATACAGGGTCTGATGTTTCAAAGATAAGGGTTTCAATTCTCAGAATTAGGGAAAACGCAGTCAAGCTAAGGCATTCAAGGAAGTACACGACAGGATTGATGGAGTGGCAGTCTCAGCCAATGCCAGCTTTGAACAACTAAAGGAGGCGATTTGCACCACCCTTACTTATTTCTTGTGTCGTTAGTGTGGAAGTTTCAAATAATTTTTTTGTTTTGTTGATGTGCTGTTTTGGACAGGATAACCAGTCGTTGGATGATTTTCTTTTGCTTTGTTTTGCTATAAACTCTGCATACCTCACAAGCATCTTATGCTATATATATTGTGCTTTAGTATCTGGTATATTCTTGTTTTTATCCCCTCTTTGTTGATGTCAAAAAAGGGGAGAAGGCTATACATATATTCTTGCAGGTACTTCCATTGCAGCGGGAGTCGACTATAGATCCTACAGGAGAATTTGACTAAAAGAAGAAGTCCCAACGACACTTATTGAGGGGGAGTCAACTACACTCATTGAGGGGGAGTCAAATACAGGGAAGTTAACTGGTGTTTATATATATATATATATATATATATATATATATATATATATATATATATATATATATTTGTCATCATCCAAAAGGAGGAGATTGTTAGGTTTTAGTTTTAATGATGAAAAATAATATAATTGCTTTTGGTGTAGGGACTCAAAGAAATCAACCAAGATGGAAGTGCAAAAAGAAGATCATAAATTAACGGGGATAAGCTGAAGGAAGAAATCAATCAGAGATTGATTGAAGCACTCAAAGGGATTGATTGGAGTAATTAAAGAAAAAGAATCAGCGTTAAAAAGGAAAAGAAGCACTGAAGATCCGGCAAAGATAATCAATCAGAAGCTATTATTGGAAGGACCCAGATTAAAGGAAAAATACATCATTGAGAATCAGCAAATCCGGCAGATATCAAGACTTAGAGATGGAAAGCTGTCAAAGTCCACACATCAAGGAAGAGTAACGGGAATTAACCTTATTCTTGGAAAGAATCAATTTGCGATTCCTTCCAAGGATCAAATCTCTTGGGTTGGCAATCTCTCTAGTTTCTAAGGTCTCCTACAAAGTATTTATACGACATCTTTAGACTTGGAGACATATACTTTGATCGAACCATCTACCCTCTTTTTGTTCTACTCCTAACAAGCATTGTAGTTTATTAGATCTGCTGTACATGTGTAACTAATAGCCTGTCTGGCCAAGCTGCAAAAATCAGCTTATTTTGAGAAGTGCTTTTCTCAAAAGTACTTTTGGTGAGAAGCAGTTTGTGTTTGGCTAATTAGTTTGAAAAGCACTTCTGAGCAGCAATTAGTGTTTGGCCAAGCTATTAAAAACTGCTTCTAAGTGTATTTTACTCAAAAGTGCTTCTCAAAAAAGTGCTTTTGGAGAGAAGCTACTTTTTTCTGCTTCTCCAAAATTACTTCTGCTTCTCCTCAAAAGCACTTTTTCCCTTCCAAATATTTGGCCAAACACCTCAATTTTTGGCCAAAAGTGCTTTTGGCCAAAAAGAAAGCACTTTGGGCCAAAAAGAAGCTTGGCCAAACAGGCTATAAGAGAGAGAAGAAAAATAGATAAACACTGGTGTGGCATTGTATCAAGAAAAGAAAAGAGAGATATAGAGACTAAGTTATTGGTATAGACATGTAGTTTTTGACCCTCCCCGAGATTTTACACATGTTAGCGTTCCAATATTCAGTTTAGGTATAATATCGCTATTTTAACTAGTTTTGACTCTTTTACTTTATTTTATCACAAAAATAAAAATACAAAAATAGTTTTGCTTTGTTTTCAAGAATATCAGTATTTGTGGTAGTAATATTATTTTAATTTTGCGATGATTTTAATCTAATCTCATTCTTATTTTTTTTAGTATGATATTTGAAAAAAATACCAAAAATAGTTTTGTTTTAACGGTTAATTTTATTTTAATAGTCATTTCTACTTAAGTAGGATTAATTAATATATGTGGGTAGTATTTTTATTCTTGTTCAGTGAGAAAGCATCAAATTTGGGCTAAAATAATCCAATTTTGAGGCCCATTTTCGGTTGAACCTTTAGCCCATACCCTACTTCCCCAAAAGACACCATCCTTCCCTAACCCTAGGAACCCTCCTTCTTCATCTTCACCCCACGAAAAAACCCTAGAACCTAAGAGAACCAACAGCCGTCGCCATAGTCGTCCACCCCTCATCTCCGCCAAAATCCGCAAAAAACCCGCCGGAATCCCTTCTGCCGTCCCTCAAATCTTCCTCTCAAATCTGCCACAAGAAAAAAGACCTACCCACCACCCCCCCCCCCCTTTTTTACTCAAATCTCCAGCCGCCGGCCACCCTCAACGAACTCCAGCAGCGACGCCACCAAACTTCGCCAGAAATCCGGAAACCTCCAAATTAGCCATCTTTCTCACTCATCTCCACCAGCAGACGCCACCCTCGCCACTAGATTTGCTGTAAACACACACACACCCACGGAACGAATCAACATGGCGAAGCAGCAACCATTGGCATCGACGAAATCCGACGAGCCAACAGCCACCACTGAACTGGCCTACGACCCCCCCCCCCACACACACACACATTCACTGATTCAAAGAATTCCTTCACATAATCACATACTCTCTGATCTACATCTGAAACAACGTTAAAAATTCAAAAACAAAAAGTTAAACAGAACTCCAAAATAGAGAAAATTAGGATTCACTGGGGATGGAGTTATTCCAATTGCTGCTTGCTTCAAGTTTAGGTTCTACTCGAGGTTCCGTCGTGTTCGTGTCCCATCAGCTTCTTTGGTCGCTGCTCTAAGGTCCACTCGTACCTCTTTACTTAAAATCTCTTATTTTCTTTATTTGGTATTGAATTTGATTGATGAAACTCTTTGCTTAGTTATCTTGTTCTAGATATTAATCGATGTTTAGGCTTTTTAGTTTAATTTATTTGTTGTCAAAGTTGGTTTTCTCATTAGGCAATTAAGATGGATTAACTGTTAAAGAGTTATATGGCCTTGGGGTTTGGGTAATACTAAATGAAATCAAATATTTAGCCTATGAACAACTTGTTTGATTTTATCTTGTTGCTTAAAGTCGGTAGGAGCATATTTAGGCCGTTAACACCTGGGTAGGCAAACCTTTAGGACTTTCGTGTTTTAGTTTCTCTTTTGAGGTGAGAGGTCATCCCCTTTAGTTAAATTTATCTGGGGAGTGCCCCGTGAAATTTGTATATATTTTTATCCGGGGTATGCCCCGAAATATTTGTATTTGAAGGCCGAAAGTAGAACTCGTAGTATTTTTAATTTCACTTTTCATTTTTTTATTATCATTAGGCGGGGACGACCTCGAGCCTCTTGTGTTTTCTTTTTTTTGTTTTTTTACCTTAGTTTGAATATCTTAAAAGCCAACTAGATCGAGTATGCAACCTTGACTTTCACGGGACTCGGGGAATGCCTAACACCTTCTCCCCGAGTCAAATGAAACCCCCTTACCCAAAATATCTGGTGCCGACTTAGTTTTGGAGTCCAAAGTGTTTTAAAAGGAAAAATCATTTCTAAAAACGGTGACCTGACACACCGAAACCAAATGTCAGGTGGCAACTCTGAAAAATCCTTTTGAACACAATTTTGTCACTTTCGAATTTGAAAACCCTTTTGAGCTTCAAACTCTTTTTATTTATTTTAAGAAGGTTAGTGGTGAAAAAGGGGTGTGACAGCTCTGGTGACTCTGCTAGGAACTTGCAGGTTCGAGCTGATACTTGATCTTGTTGGGTTTTAGGATATTCGGTTGTGGTGTTTGTTTTCTTTATTTGCTTTGTTTATTTAGTTTGTTTGTCTTTTTTCCTGTTATTTGTTTATCGCTTTTCCTTATGTGTTTATCGCTTTATAACTGTCATCATTTGCATAACCATGGGTCTTCTTTCTGCAACAAGTCTCGTAGTACGCGTCGCATACACGAACTCTTTGTTGAGTCACCCTTATTTTAGGAGGGGGCCGTCGGACGTATGGAGTGGGTGAAAAGATTAAGTAGCCACCATCGACCATACACTCCCCGAATTGCCTTGTTAGTGAACCCCAAACTTAGGTCAGCTTTTAGGTCATTCTTATTTGCATCATGTCATTTAGACCTAGTAGGGCTCGATCCCAGACACCGTGTCCTTTTGTAGGAGGCCTATCCAAATTTTGTCAAAACGGACCCATGGCCCAAAAAGACATTTAATCATCCCTATGTGCTACATGCTGCATTCTTTAAGGGTAAAGGGGTCATTTGGAGGACCAATGATGGTTGAGGGTAAATGAGTAAGAAAAGAGGGTGAAGTATAAAGATAAAGCAAGTAGGGCCAAGTTATATTTTTCTTTCACAACTTTTTCAAGAAAAGACCAAAAAAAATGAAAATGAAAAATCCAAAAAGATTTTTCACTTTCCCATCATTTCCCAAAAAAAATCAAAAAAAAAGGAGAAAAAGAAAATCCAAAAAGATTTTACATGTTTCATCATTTTTCAAAAAGACAAAAATATATAGTTTTTCCAAATTAGTTGCATTTTTTTAAAAGCTTTCTCCCATATCCAATTTTTCCGAACTACGCATACCTGATTTTTGTCCTTCGGGGCGAGATACGTAGGCAGCCCACATAAGGTCTGGTCTTCCTAGTAAGTCTTAGGTTCTTGGCTTCGCGGGGTCTTAGCCAAATCTTGCATGTCTAGCCACTTTTGGCCACATCGGCCTTGTTGCAAAATAGGGCTATTTTGTGAAGTGGCTTGTTGAACCGCGTTTGGAGAGTCTAAAATCCACAATTAGCTATCTCCTTACTTCAACGCCCATCCTTGTTGAATTTACATGTCTAGCCACTTTTGGCCACATCGGTTGTTCTTGCAAAATGAGGTCATATTGGCAAAAGTGGTTTAGTGGCCCATGTCTTAGAGTCCTAAGTCCACAACAAGGTATCCTCTCTGTTTAAGGTCCATTCTTGTTAAATCTGCACGCTTAGCCATTTTTCGCTACATAGGCCATTTCTGCAAAGTAGCGTCATTTGTGAAAAGTATTCTTAGGGACCGTGATTCCTGAGAGTTTGGGGGTCATGTGGGCCTTTTTGAGATATTTTTCCATTTCTTAGTGGTCACCCTTGTTGAGTTTGCACTTCTAGCCACATTTAGGCCGCGTAGGTCATTTTGCAAAGATAGCCTCACTCGTGCCTTGCATGACTCAATAGAAATATGGTCTCTCATAGTGTCTCGAGTCACTAACTCTATTTGGTCTTATTTTTCTCATTCAGGTATGGCTCCATTTGTAGAGTTTGAGCGTGACAGACGCCCCAGGACCATCCAGTCAGGACCACTGCATTCAGGAGCTACTTGAGGAGACTTTTCTATATTTTTGAGTCTGTTTTCATATTTTCTTTTACTTTCTAGTCTTGTCCAGTAGTATTGAGTCTCTTAAGTGGTGTCAGAGTTTGTCATAGTATGGTTGAGTCTGTTAAATCTTTTGTCATCGTCTTTCCATTTTGTATTTGAAAAAAAAAGGGTATAAATGAAAAACCCAAAAAGATTTTTGTTTTCAGTTTATTTTGTCCATTACTTTTCCATAACTACTCGTGGTCTGATTCATGTGGAACATGATACGTAGGCAACCTACATAGGGTTCGATCGAATCATTATTTTTTTTAAAAATAAGAAAAAAAAATAAAAGAAAAAAAAAGAATGAATTTGTGGGACGTGAGGGGTGAGAGAAAGAAAATAGTGATAATTAGAAAGAAAAGAAAGGAAGAAAAATGAGCAAGCCAAGAAGTGCTAGAAAAAGGAGGGGGGTGGGGGGAGATTGAAATGAACAAAATTGGGATGATGCTAAATGACCTTGTGACCCTCGAAGTCATTCTAGAACCGTTAATTGTTGCTAGGTGCATTGCACGCAATGTGATATTTCTATCTGATAAATGCCCTAACGCTAACATGTTGGCTTTGTTTTGCTCCACTTTGGTACTTTAATTGTTATCATAACAGAAGGTGGTTAGTTTGTGGCATTCTAACGAGTCATCCGTACATCACAAGGTCAAAGAGCAAGGTAGCCATGGCTAGCAAAGACTTGGACACAGGTGTTGTTGATTCGTCTAAGGAGATTGTTGAATCAGAATCTGAGTTGAAAGACGAGGTCCTAAGGTTGAAAGGACAGATGATCGACATATACCAAGCATGGATTAGTGGGCGTCCTCCACCATTATTTCCCACTAACTACACTGAAAGCCTCGTCACCATTCTGCCACTGTCACAAATCTAGATTCCCACTGCTGCTGATATCCTCCCACAACCTTTTTACAATCCACCCCCAAAACCACATCATATCCCGCTCCTTTGACCTCTCATGTTTTTGTAGCTCCTCCACCATCTATTCTTCCTTGATCCTCTAGTGAGACTGTGTTCAAATTCCCCGATGCCCAACACTATGCTCCAATACCCACTTTCAAGGTCTCGGATCCATACTCTTACGCTCCTCATTTTGAGCCTCCTGGTGAAACTACAAAGCCCTCTAAGAAAGAAGAGCGATATGAGATATCCAGAAAGCTGAAAGGGTCCTTAAAGAACATGCAAAGGGTGGGAAATAACATGTCTTACAACGACTTGTGTATGTTTCCAGATATTCATGTGCCTGCGGGGTTTAAAATTCCAAAGCTTAGCTTATATGATGTGCGTGGAGATCCAGTAGCCCATCTAAGGGGTTATTGTAGTGAAATGAGAAGTATTTGCGGGAAAGATGAATTGTTGATGGCGTATTTCAGTGAGAGTTTGAGTGGGGAAGCCATGGAGTGGTATACTCATCAAGATGTCAGTAAGTGGCATGTATGGGGTGACATGGCTCAAGATTTTGTTCGGCACTATCAGTATAATGTAGACATTATCCCAGACCGCTCCTCCCTATCTCAGATGGAAAAGAAACCCAAGGAAAGTTTTAGGGAGTTATTGTTCAGATGGAACGAACAAGTTGCTCGGGTCAGTTCTCTGATTGATAGAAAATATGTTGCTGAGCCCCGCCAACGACATGATCCGATAGGCATTCCTGCTAAACATTTTCAGCCTCAATACCGACCCCATGAATATTCTCATACCCCAGATAATCCTTACCAATGTTACTTTCCTCCACAAAATCCCCAAAGTCATACCTCACCTTCCCAGTACTCTATCCACAATGCACCGCCGTATGTTCCACACCCACGAAACCCGCAACGACTTGCACCGCCTCCACAAATATCTTACCCACCTCTACAAGCATATCAATCACCTACCCGAAACAAGTTCCAACCAAGGCCGGAGTACAAAATGAGAAGGCAGCAGCAAAGAGAAAAGTCTTTTACTCCTATTGGAGAATCACATGCCAGTCTATTCCAAAGGCTGAGGCAATTAGACATGTTGAAGCCGATTCAGATAAAAACGCCGAACCCCATTCCAAAGAATTTTGATTTTTCTCAAAGGTGCGCATATTGCTCTAATGCCCCGGGACACACCATAGAAAAATGTTGGCATCTGAAAATAGCAGTCCAAAAGCTTATTGATACAGGTGACATTACCCGTGCAAAGTCCAAATGCAGCAGATACTAGCCAAAGTCCATTGCCTGTTCATAATGAGACGCATATAGTGGGCATGATTTGTAAGGAAAAGGAATATGAGAACTCTTCTGAATCCCTTAATGGGCCACTTACCACAAAGTTTTCAGCGCTATCAGTCGCAGTTCTAGAGGTTCATCTTAAGAATGAGTTGGCAAAAGGGACCCAAAGCTATTTGCTAAGGTCAACGTGATGGAGACTTATGGAGGTTCTGGTAATGTTGATGTGGAACTCGGTGGCTAAGATGTCGACCTTGCTAATTGGAAAGACACTCCTTTCTTGGCTAGCTAGGGAGGAGTTTTGGTGGTTTATTTTGTTGTCATTTCTGTTGTCCGGGTAATTTCAGGGTTGTAATCCGGATATTATCTTGTGGCTCAAACCTTTCCTCTTCTTATTTTGGCTAGTTCGTTTAGTTGTAGTAACTCGTATAGTGTTATCTAGGATTGTTCCAAGGTTGTAACCCATGTCTATTTTGATTATTTTGTTCAAACCTTTTTCACCATCTGTCTAATGCAATCTCCTGTTTTTTGTTAGCTCTAGTCAGTTTTTGTTTAGGTCTTTTTTCCTTTTATAGTTATTTTCATGCTGACTCTAATGACATGACATGCACGCATAATTCTCAGCCTGATCTTGAAAGTTAGTTTAATCATGAAGCAGTGACACAGTTTTGAATATGATAAAAGGATGCATTTGAAGAAACAAGTAAAGATTCACGCATTCTGAGATAACCTGAAGCTTGAATTGAGCGAAATTGAGGCAGTTAGTCTGGGAAATCAAGAGGTTGATAAGAGCATACAACATGGAAATGTCTCTCAAGTAGCTTGAGGTAGATCAGTCAGTGCTGAAATGCATTCTTCCACATCGAGATAAGGTTGAGTCAAATCTGCTTCGAACTGGCAAGGGTCATTCATTGGGACAAAGGTATTGCCCATTGGCACTTTTGTTTGTGTTGGTGCCATAAATAGATACTATATACGATCTCTTTGCTTATCTTCAATTGCATGTTTGTACTTGGCATTTTTAATGTTTAGTATGACGAAGGCATTTTATTCTGCTACCCAAACACTTTTATCTTTTGCTACCCATTTTGAGCCCTAATTTGTTTTGTTTCATACCCCTCTTTTGGAATCAAAAGTAGAGTTAGGAACTAGAAAAGAAAAATAAAAAGAAAAAAAGAAGAAAAAGAAAGGAAAAGGGGGGACAAAAAGGGAGAAAAGAAAAAAAAAAGAAATAAAGGAAAGGGGGGGGGGGAGGGAGGAAAAGAAAGAAAAGGAAAAGAAAAATAACAAAATAATCCAACTTTGTGTTCGAACTACGTTCGACCTGATTCCTTCTAAGGATACGTAGGCAGTCTTACTCTGAGGTTCGGTCCCATTAAAGCAAAAATCCAAAAAAAAATTCCCCAGACTCCAAGCAACTGGGGCAGAAGTTTTAATTTGGCCAAAAGATCTGATTCCAAAAGTTGTAATTTTGAACCCTTTCATCTTAAATTATTTTGAGCCTTCATTCCACCCTTTCTTTTCAACCTCGTCCAAAATCCTACATTACGGTCCAAAGAAAGACCTTCCGACCAATCTTTGAGGATGCTAAATCATGTGTATAGTGAAAGTATGATCTTCCTGCAACATGGGTAATACCTTGTTCTCGGCACAAAGAGAGAAAACGATAAAATGAGAGAGTCTTATCGGTGAAAACCCTCATGGGCACCGTAAGGCGACGGTGAGTTGAGAAAAAGAGCAAAATGAGAGAGGCTTGATGGTGAAAACCCTTCAGGGCACTACAAGTCGACTGAGGATTGTGGATCAGATAGGACAATTGGAGCGCTGAAGCCCAGTTTCACAGCTTAGAGGCATAACAAGAGTTGAAGATTAGATTCGCTTGACAGATCAGGCCGCTTAATCCAAAATGCATGTCATGATCAATGGAGCTAGCCTTCAAATCAGATTAGTTTCTACCTTGTTCATTTTCTTGGGTAAAAAAAAGTTTCTTGTTCGATACCATCTCTTCTCGTTCTTCTCCTTACTTTGTTCATCTTGTTTTGTTTGAGTCCCTTTTGAGTCTGGTTTTTGTCGAAACAAGTGAGAAATGACTTTAAAATCTGCTACCAGCTTTTTAATCACACAAAGCCGAGTCTAGCAAGCACATCAAAATTCATAAGACACAGGAGAATAGTGTGTGCACTGAGTTGGTGATAATAGGTGTTTTTTGGGATTGATTTAAAATGCAAAGATTTGGTGAATGTTAGAACACGAGTGCAATGCATTGGGCATAAGGTATTGGATTTGAACGAATCAGGAATATTTCTTGTGATAAGGGTTGTCCGGAAAAGCGGTCGGTCAATAACAAGCATTGTCTTCCAAGTTGAAGTCCAAGTTGATCGTGATAAGTGCAAGAGAAATCACCCTCGTAATCAAGGCCACAAACTAACCACCATGTTTTAAACTCACAAGTTTTCTTTGTCAGAAACAGGAATGAAGGCTATGTTCATATGAAAGCTTGAATTTTTTAGGTGTAATGCCCCAATTCTGCTTACGCAAAGGCTATTGAGAAGATCACACATCACCCTAGGAGATGCACTTCCTAGGGGTCTGTCAGGTTATATTTTTGTTTTAGGAGACGCACTTCCTAAATTGAGATTTTACCCCTAGGAGACTCACTTCTTAGTTTTGGTCATTTAAATTCATCCCTAAAAGACGCACGTCCTAGTTGGAGTCATTGAAGTTTTATGCGTTAGGAGACACACTTCCTAGTAGGGGTCTTTCAGATTATACTTTTTAGGAGACGCACTTCCTAGCTTTGGTCATTTAAATTCATTCCCAGTAGATGCACTTCCAAGTTTGAGTCATTGAAGTTTCTCCCTTAGGAGACGCACTTCCTAGTCTGGGTCTTTCAAGTTATATTTTTATTTTAGGAGACGCACTTCCTAAATTGAGATTTTACCCCTAGGAGACGCAATTCCTGGTTTGGTTCATTCAAGTTTCACCCGTAGGAGACGCACTTCCTAATATGGGTCTTTCAGGTTATTCTCCTAGGAGACGCACTTCCTAGTTTGGGTCATTCAGGTTTTATTTTTAGCAGATGCATTTGCTAGTCAAATTTTCTTGGTTTTACTCACAGGAGACGCACATCCCAGTCGAGTCTTTAGTTTTACTCTCCTCATTGCATCAACAGCATAGGTGATTTATAGTTTTTCTAACAACTCACAATTCTTCCTAGTGCAAACTGGGGTAGAATGTTTGTTTTGTTGTTTTGATCGCAGGCACCCACCTGGAGAACGGGGGAAGTCATTTCAGAATTCGATTCAAGTTAGAAGTAGTAGAAGCTCGCCTAAAAAATGAGAGTCGACAGTCCGAGATGACCAAAAGAAGAAGTCTCAATCCAAAAATGAAAAAAAAGTAAATTTCAATGCAAAAGCAGATGAAAGATGTGAATTGCTCAAGACATGGTTGAAGTCACGAGCACTGCATGTCCGGTCGTGATCCGAAGAAGTCGTTGAAGAATGAATCAGCACCTGCAGCTAGCAAGTATCAAGGCTCAAATCAAAAGTCTGCATGAGGAACCATTCAAGACTCAAGATCAAGCTTCAGTAGACTTATAGATAGGAATCTTGTAACTCATAGCTGATAGGCTTGCTTAGTTCTTTTAGATTTTGATTTGCTGTAATAACAGGACCGCGGACCGAAACCTCGACGGTATCTCACTCGACTCTCTTATCCTCTCTACACACTCCATCACTTCTAAACTACACGTGGCCTAATTCCTTTATAGCCAAGGATATGTAGGCAGCTCAGATGCCAGGGCTCGGTCACATTCTCTTTTCTTTTAGTTTTTTGTCTCTCTAAATAAGGGTCGGGTCAAAAAATCTGTCTCGTCGTTCTTTGTCTGAAAACTCTTCGTGTTTCCAGTCAAAGAGGGGCAGTAGTACACATGTAATTTTTGACCCTCCCCTAGATTTTACACATGTTAGCGTTCAAATATTTAGTTTAGGTCTAATATCACTATTTTAACTAGTTTTGACTCTTTTACTTTATTTTATCACAAAAATAAAAATACAAAAATAGTTTCACTTTGTTTTCAAGAATATCAGTATTTGTGATAGTAATATTATTTTAATTTTGCGATGATTTTAATCTAATCCCATTTTTATTTTTTTTAGTATGATATTTGAAAAAATACCATAAATAATTTTGTTTAACGGTTAGTTTTATTTTAATAGTCATTTCTACTTAAGTAGGATTAACTAATATATGTGGGTAGTATATTTTATTCTTGTTCAGTGAGAAAGAATCAAATTTAGGCTACAATAATCCAATTTTAAGGCCCATTTTTGGTTGAACATTTAGCCCATACCCCACTTCCCTAAAAGACACCATCCTTCCCTAACCCTAGGAAGCCTCCTCCTTCATCTTCACCCCTCTAAAAAACACTAGAACCCTAAGAGAACCAACAGCTGTCACCACAGTCGCCCACCCCTTCTCTCCGCCAAAATCCGCCAAAAACCCGCTGGAATCCCTTCTGCCGTCACTCAAATCCTCCTCTCAAATCTGCCACACAAAAAAAGACCTACCCGCCACTCCCTTTTTACTCAAATCTCCAGCCGCCGGCCACCCTCAATGAACTCCAGCAGCGACGCCATCCAACTTCGCCTGAAATCCGGCAACCTCCAAATCAGCCATCACTCTCACCCATCTCCACCGGCAGACGCCACCCCCGCCACTAGATTCGTCGGAAACACACACACCTACGTAACGAATCAACATGGCGAAGCAGCAACCATTGGCATCGACGAAATTCGGCGAGCCAACAGCCACCACTGAACTAGACTGTGACCCCCACACACACATTTACTGATTCAAAGAATTCCTTCACACAAACACACACTCTCTGATCTACATCTGAAACAACGTTAAAAATTCAAAAACAAAAAGTTAAACAGAACTCCAAAACAGAGAAAATTAGGATTCACTGGGGATGGAGTTATTCCAATTGCTGCTTGCTTCAAGTTTAGGTTCTACTCGAGGTTCTGTCGTGTTCGTGTCCCGTCAGCTTCTTTGGTCGCTGCTCTAAGGTCCACTCGTACCTCTTTACTCAAAATCTCTTATTTTCTTTATTTGGTATTGAATTTGATTGATGAAACTCTTTGCTTAGTTATCTTGTTCTAGATATTAATCGATGCTTAGGCTTTTTAGTTTAATTTATTTGTTGTTAAAGTTGATTTTCTCATTAGGTAATTAAGATGGATTAACTGTTAAAGAGTTACATGGCCTTGGGGTTTGGGGTAATACTAAATGAAATCAAATATTTAGCCCATGAACAACTTGTTTGATTTTATCTTGTTGCTTAAAGTCGGTAGGAGCATATTTAGGCCGTTAACACCTGGGTAGGCAAACCTTTAGGACTTTCGTGTTTTAGTTTCACTTTTGAGGTGAGAGGTCATCCCCTTTAGTTAAATTTATCCAGGGAATGCCTGTGAAATTTGTATATATTTTTATCCGGGGTATGCCCCAAAATATTTGTGTTTGAAGGCCGAAAGTAGAACTCGTAGTATTTTTATTTTCACTTTCATTTTTTATTATTATTATTAGGCGGGGACGACCTCGCGCCTCTTGTGTGTTTATTTTTCTTTTTTGTATTTATTTTTGTCTCAATTTGAATATCTTAAAAGCCAACTAGATCGAGTACGCAACCGTGACTTTCACGGGACTCAGGGAATGCCTAACACCTTCTCCCCGAGTCAAATGAACCCCCTTACCCAAAATCTCTGGTGCAAAAGTCCAAAGTGTTTTAAAAGGAAAAAATATTTCTAAAAACGGTGACCTGACACACCGAAACCAAATATCAGGTGGCGACTCTGGAAAATCCTTTTGAACACAATTTTGTCACTTTCGAATTTGAAAACCTTTTTAAGCTTCAAACTCTTTTTATTTATTTTAAGAGGGTTAGTGGTGAAAAAAGGGGTGTGACAATTGGTGTAAAGCTACGCCATTCAATCTGTACTCACGAAACAACGATCACTGAAAGAGAACACCCTTGCAACCCAAGGGGACTGGACTAGGATTCACATTGAATTCGAACCAGTATAAAAATCTCGGTGTCTTTACTTCCTGCATTTAAATTCTGCATTTACTATTATTATCTTATCCGATCCTTACCTCAAGTCGACTAATTGTTTGATCTAGTTAACTATTGATAAAAGTTGTTAAAAATAAGCAATTCACCACTCTCTTGTACTTTTATATTGTGCAGTAATTTATACAAATAAAACTATAAAATGAATATGATCGAAATTTTAGGCTAAAGATCGACCATTGCTGGTTTTAATTAATATTAAGAAGAAGAAACATACGATTACCAAATTACTTAAAACTAATGGGATCAACTTGTTGCATCTGAAGGGAAAATTAAATAACCCACACACACATAGATATATACATAAAAGGAAAATACTGCACTTCTAACAAAAAGTACTTCACTAATATAATTCAAACTTTAGAGGCTACTCCCATTATCTCTTAAAGTTACTTTTCTTTCGTTTGTAATAACAAAGTCACTGATCTATGTATATTGCACTCAGAAGGTCACTCAACTAGATTTTTCAAATTTTAGATTGTCAAATACCTATTTTACCCTCTAAATTATAAATATTTATCTTCTTTTATTTTATTTTTTAGAACTTTTTAGTATTAACAACAAAAATTCAAAAAATTATTTACACAATTCATAATGAAAGAAAATAAAGGTAGTAAAATATATATTCCATGCACGTAATATTAAAATAATTATTTAAATAAAGGTATTTTATAATATACATCATATATTCTTGAAGATTATGCTCAATTACATTATTATGTTTCTACCAGCTTTCCGACGACACAAAGTTATGTCACCGGAAAGCAGGGGGACTATCTGTGTGGGGTAAAATATGCTACGTTAAGTCGCGCATGGAATATATATAATATAATTGATCATATTTTTCAAGAATATATAATGTATATTATAAAAATATCTTTATTTAAAAATTTTTTTTATATTACGTGCAGAAATATATATTTTACAAATTACTTTCTTTCATTTTGAATTATGTAAATAAATTTTTGAATTTTTGTTGTTAATACTAAAATTATTATTACTAACAAATTATTTCAAATAATTTTTTACTATGCTAATTATTTTGTTATTTCAGCATTATATATGCTTAAATACTTTTTATTTTTTTAATTTATAAATAATATTTTTTATTTTATAGGTAAGTCCATAATGTAAATTAAAATTGGGAAATCGTAATATTAAAAAGTTAAAAAAAAAAAAAAAGAAGGTTAATGTTTATAATTTAGAGGGTAAAATAGGTATTTGGCAATCCAAAATTACAAAATTTAGTTGTAGTTAGCTGATAAATGAACTTGGCTCATTTTCTTTCCTCCCCTCTCCCTATTTGCAATTTAGGGATACATCCAAAATTAAAAGAATAAAAAATTAAAACTATATTTTCTTTTTGAAAAGTAAACATAAATCCAATTAGATCCAGAAAGTTGGGAATATCTTAATTACTACTTATGTACTAATGAGTAAGGATTTCATATTTAAAATTGAAGAATATCTTCCGTTCTCTAATCTAATTACAACTACTCCCATTATATAAGTCATGTTTTTTCCCTTCTTTATCTTCTAATTCGCTTTTGAAGCACTTACAATTCAAAACATAAAAAATAACTTCGAATTATTCTCTGTTACGTATGGATCATAAAATATTTTCAAGAACAAATAAATCAAAATATAATTTTGTCTGTATTTATTCTTTGGGCATGAAATTCATAACTTTTTTTCAATCAATAAATCGTTGTTTTCGGTATCTTTGATTAGTTTGGTGCTCACTTTTCTGAATCAATAAAGTGTATTTAATTTTATACATAATAAATTGTCCATTAAGCTTTTCTTATTAGTAATTTTATCTGGATCTTTATTGTCCACTTTATGCGAACTTGCGATAATTAGGAGCAAAATAACAGCAAATTGAAGAACACGAAGAAGAAGAAGAAGCAGCCAATAAGATATATGAGTTGAATTTCATTTAATTTTACTATGCTACTAACTACAAACTATAACAAGAAATCTGTATGAGAAATCTAAAAAAGCCTACCAAAACTTAAGCTCCCAAAAACCAACTCCAATAAAGTTGGATCGGTCGTTTATATGAATTCTCACCTTTCATTGTTGCTTAATCTAAAAAAAAAAAAAAAAAATCTACAGTAAAGATTTAATTATCTCAAGAAATCTCTTTACACAACTAATTAGAATCCAACGTAAGGAGTTGGAAGAATGGATTGTGACGAAGAATTAGAATTGTGTTTAGAAATGACAGTGCCAACTGCATCTACAACCACAGCCACAAACTCTATTGCCATTTTCACCATCTCTATACATATTTCCAACCTTTGAATCACCATATTGATAATAGCAAACAACGAACAATACTAATTATAATGATAATTCTCCCGAGTTTCTTTTTCTAGTTTCCGCGTATTAATTTCTCTTTGTAAGAATAAACACATTCACAATTGTCTATTTATATAGTTACAAGAAACTACTCTTCCAATGGCTATAGAAAAGAAAGAAGCTTTAGCTAATTAATTTGGCCTTTGGACAACCCCAAGGGACGCAAAAAAGTACCTATCTTTGTTTCTCTCTCAAATAATAATGCAAAGATAAGTTATTCATGGGTTGGGGTAGGGTGGAGTGCGGTGGGGGGGGGGGGTTCTCTCAAATAGTAATACTGATTCAATTTATTTGAACCTATTTGACTGGGCACAGAGTTTAAGAAAAAAGAAAAGACTTTTAAATTTGTAACGTAAAGTGAGACACATATATTTTTTGGCTATAAATCATTGCATAAAGGTAAATTATTTTTAAATATAAAAATGCATCATTCTTGTTATATCAACTAAAAGAAAATAAGTTCATATAAATTGAAACAGATGGAGTAATAATAATGCAAATTAAAGATAAGTGAGAGGGGGGCTGGAATGGTTTCAAATTTGTGAATGAGACACTTCGCTAAAGTATTGTTGGCAACCTTATCCATTTATTGCATGGCCATTAAAATAAGAAATTAATTGACCAATGTGGCTATTGCAAGGACACGAAACAAGTGGCCTTTTTTTTATTGCATGTAGCCATACACGCATCAAGGTTTTGGGATTTCTTAATATACATTAAATAACTTAATATGCCTTTGATTTGTGATTAATTAGGAAATGGAACGTTCACTATGTGGAATATTCCATTAGTTTGAATTTGCTTACAAGAATAATTCCTACATAATCTTAAACTTTAATCTGCTTGTTGCCATTTATTATTATTTATTGATTAATGAACTTTCCAGGTAATGAGGACTGCTCTTAGGACAAATGTTTGGAACAAAAAAGGTCCGCGTTAAGCAATATATTCGGAATATATCACTCTTATCGTATTAATCTATTTTCACCATTTTTATAAAAATAATTTCTTCATTTGATATGTTGATTGTGTTTGGCAGACGCTTCAACGCGTGATCTACGTGTTTATACTTTTCGTTGAACAATTCCCGTTTTAATTAAGTAATCAGTCATATTTTTCATTTGATTTTTTAAATGTTAAAAACCAGTATAATGCAGGAGTATATATTCAATCTCATTCATTTATGTTTCTATTTGTATGAGTTGCTATCAGTTTTCAACTGAAAGAACGGTACTAAATACATGGATAATCATTCGGCTTTCAATTATTACACTAAAGTCATCACATTAATTTTTATAATAAAAAAATTCAAATATGTAAAATTTGAGTTTGTATAAAATTGGCTTTTAAGTATTGTGTCATGTCACCAATTTATCTTATATAATATTCACATCACATCACTTAATTCTGACCCACTCAAGAAAAAAAAACCCTATGATGTGCCACTTGGTTGTCACGATCCGAAATTCCCACCTTCGGGATCGTGATGACGCCTAACATTGCACTCACTAGGCAAGCCAACGTTACAGAATATTTTACCTCTTTCCTTTGTTCTTTTACAGTTAAAATTTAACAAGAACTAAATCAGCAGAAATAAAAGCGAAAGTACATGATTTAACTAATTACTCTTATACTAATAACAAACACAGAAATAGATACCACCCAGAAACTGGTGTCACAACTCACGAACAGTCTACGAATACTACAAGTAATGGTTTGAAAGAAAAATACATATGTCTCGGAGAAAGTAAAACAGAAATGAAGTAAAGGTAGTAGGGGAGGCCTGCAGGACTACCTTGGGTCTCCTAAAGGCAGTGACAGCAACCAACCTCTCGATCAGCCACTAGCTCCGAAATCTGCACAGAAAGTGCAGTGTGCAGTATCAGTATAACCGACCCCATGTACTGGTAAGTGCCGAGCCTAACCTCGACAAAGTAGTGACGAGGCTACGGCGGGGCATAACAACATATATAACCTGCAACAGTTTATACTAAAACAGAAAGGAAATACATAATGAAATAAAACAATAACTTGCATTAAATGAATACGGAACCCGGTCGTGCTACCAATACTCAGTTATAACCAATCCTTAAGGGAGTTTCAACACCACAATAATGAACCTCAGCAGATATGAATACATAAACAACAAATGATGCGGCGCGCATCCCGATCCCACCATATAATCAATAACAGTATAATCATTCACCCTTATTACTCCTTGTTGCGGCGTGCAACCCGATCCCACCAGTCCACCTTTATTACTCCTCAGTATATCACCCTTATTCCTCCTGTTGCAGCGTGCAACCCGATCCCACCTGTCCATCCTTATTACTCCTTGTTGCGGCATGCAACCCGATCCCACCAGACAATCACATTCACCCTTATTCCTCCTGTTGCGGCGTGCAACCCGATCCCAATATATATATCAGCGCCAATCACAAAATAGAGAAAAGTGTTTCACAAGCTAACTCAAATCCTCCACAACACTTATACCTCAACCAACATAATGGAATATCACTATAATTATTAAATTTCACCAGTTAAAACTACACAGGGAGACCAACCAAGGTGTGCCATGAAGCACCAATAAACCAACATAAGCCAACAGTGTGATATAATGGAACAATGGAACATTTAACAACACCAATAGAGAAGCAACATTAAACAAGAAGCAATTAGACATAGAAGCATCAATAAGCAAATAGCAAGTAAGACAGGAGAGCAATATATAGGGTAACGGGGAAAGGAAACAGGCTAAACAAGTAATTTGGCGACGCATAGGTGCTCGTCACCACACCTATACGCAACACACATGGTATTTCACATAGCAAGCAAGTCGGGGATCCCTAATCCCTCAAGTCAAGGTTAGACCAAACACTTACCTCAAGCCAACGGGTAATTCACAGCTCAAATACCGCTTTACCTCTCGATTCCACCACCAATCCACTCGTATCTAGCCATAATTAACTTAATAACATCAATAAACGCTAAAGAAACCAATTCCAATGCATAATTATAGATTTTCCAATATTTTTCCCAAAAAGTCAAAAATTGACCCCGGGCCCGCTTGGTCAAAACTCGAGAATCGGACCAAAACTAGTTGCTCATTCACCCCCGAGCCAGGATATATAATTGGGTTTGGAATCTGACCTCAAATTGAGGTCCAATCCCCAAATTTCGAAATTCCTAGGTTCTACCCAGAAACACCCAATTCCACCATGAAAAACCCTAGATTCTAAGATGAAATCTTGTAAAAAGATGAAATAGATTGAAAGAAATAAGTTAAGAATCATTTACCTATGATTTGGGGAAGAAATGGTCTTTGAAAAATCGTCTCTTGAAGTTTAGGTTTTGAAAAATGGGAGAATGAGTGAAAAATCCCATCTAAGTCCCTTTTGCACAGTTGCCGATGTCGCATTTGCGACCTGAGCTTCGCAATTGCGAAGCTCTCAAATGCGAGACAGGTGTCGCAAATGCGAACCAACCGCATTTCTGCTACTGTCGCAATTGCGAACCTTTGGTCGCAATTGCGATGATTCCCCTTTCCCTAACTACTTCGCATTTGCGAAGGTTGGTTCGCATTTGCGAACCCTGCTGGCCCAGGCCTTCTTCGCAATTGTAATGAAGACCTCGCAATTGCCATGCCTGTGTGGTTCGCAATCACGAAGCCTGATCTCGCAATTGCGAGGCCTGCAACAGATACCAGATACACCAGCAATTTCCTAAGTTCCAAGATCACTCCGTAGCCTATCCAAAACTTCGAGAAAAATATGGTGTACTAATTAAGTTGGCTTTATAATATTTTAAACTTATGTCACGTGAACTATACAAGATAATTAAGTTGTTGAAGTAGCAACCTACTTGTATTTCTAATATCAGATTCATTGTTTAGCGTTTTTTTATTTTTTCTGACATAAGAACAGAGTTGAATTGTTTTCCGTTATAGAAATTAGTGTTACGGCTTTCTATACTTAGTAGTATTTCCCAGCAATATGCAGAAGATGTATTTCTATACTTAGTAGTATTTCTCAGCAAAAAAAAAAGTATTTTATTGAATGATTGTAAGTTTTACAGTAGATGTAATAGCTATGTTCTATACTTAGTAGTATTTCTCAGCAATATGCAGAAGATGAACAAAAAGCTCAACAGGTTTTGACATCATAACCATATGATCTGATCCTTCAATCTCTTTCACTTCATCTGTTGGATTCATTTCAATCATCCATTCTTGAAGTTCCCTTGTTACTACCTTATCTTCATTAGATATAATAAACACTCGATTAACCGATCCATAATTCTTCTGTGAAAAAACGTTAGTTCCTTTGACATGTCTTCATCTGTGTACAAATATAGTGGTCTCACTAATGTTGTTGCCAGTGCCAAATCCTGAAACAAACAAGACTTAAATTTTTGGTTAAGTCCAATTTCTAGTCAATTATTGTTTGAGTAAAGCTTGAGTTTTCTTACCTCTACAGGGCTCAGCTGATAGACATAGGTTGCTAGGTGTTTTTGGCCAAAGTTGAATGTGGTTGGAGGATTATTAGGTCCATTATCATATGTGTAATGATTATCAAGCTGTGGATTCTGTTTCCTAAGTAACTTTTAACAGCAGATAAAAGATATTAATCCATAGAAAAACCACAATAACATCAGAATTGCTCCAATAGTAATCAACCAAATTACTGATACTTAACAAAAAATACTTCCCAAAATCAATGTCCATAAACATCTAAGTACACTTCTAATTATGAAGAAGCTAGAGACAGGAGTATAACTAAGGGATGTAAGGGCTCACCTATACTAGTGTCATTATTTGCAAGTTGAAGTTTGGCCATTGGTCTTTGCAAAGAGACTTTTTCCTTCCTATACCATATATGAAACCTTATTATCAAAAATGTGCATAGTTTTATATTTATCGACCATGTTCACAGTTGTTCTACAAAATATATACCATTCATTAAATACCAATTATTAGGAGCTGATTCCTTCCTAATTAGGCGCGCTACAAATCTGGAACTAAATATTCTTCCAGATATTCCTATTTAGGCGCGCTACAATTATGGAAGTAAATATTCTTCCAGATATTTNACAAGAAGCTTGGAGATGTGCACAGAGATATTAGGAAGCGAGACGGGTACGAATTATATCAGTGAAAGCAATATGGATGAATTCTTTTCTGACATTTCTCGTGGCGTTCAACGATCAAAATGTCGAGAATTCAAGAAAAGAATCAAAAGGATAGTAACTTTTCCACCTCCTCTTACTTCAATCAATGGAATGGACAAAGTTCAAGTAAGATCTTCTCGCGAAGGGGGTCACTTAGTTTTAAGGGCTGTAAGTATAAGTACTTGCAGCCCTTATTTTCATGCCGAGCGTGGCACGCTCAGGCTTTCTTGGTTAATAGATAGTAATAATAATGAGATGGAAGTTGAACAAGATGCTGAAGTTCAAAATGGTGAAGAAGCCGAAGCCGAAGCCGAAGCCGAAGCCAAAGTCATTGAACATGAAAATGGTGATGATTATTGGCCAAAGAATGGTAGAAGAAGATTAGCCAAGAGGTGTAAGGAAAGTGGGAGTAGAAACAAAGGGATACAAAACTGGGGGCAATTTTTGGGTGGTCAGTTCCTAAAGGATTTACGTTTATGTGCGCTGACACTGTAATGAATTTTTACGTTATCAGTACATTTTAATCTACTATAGTAAGTAAGCTGCTTTATTTTCTAGTTACTAATCTCACTTTGTATGGCGATTATCTGTAGTTATCATTTATGTGACCTGATAGCGTAAAATTCTTCTTACTTATCAGTGTATAGACGTTAAATTATTCATAAAAAGCCAAATGCTTTCTTTTGGAAATTTGGCAGTTGGATCTACACCTCTCTTACCCCATTTTGGTAATATACAGCAGCAACAACAACAATAACAACAACAACAACAATAATAAATTCACTATAATCAGATAGTAAAGCTATTTCTGAAAGACCCTCGGTTTTTTCCCATTTTGCTACTACAGTTAGACCTCTTTATAAAGATATCCCTATATAACAACACTTCACTATAAAAGCCAAGTTTTTCCGGAACCAATTTTCATGTTATAATATATGTTCTATATAACAGCACTTTGCTATAAGATCCAAAAATATTCGGAATAAATGAGATTGTTATAGAGAAGTTTGACTGTATATGTTTATTAATTCTGTTGTTCTCTGATTTTTTTGTACATGGAGTAGTTATTATGGTTATCACAGTATGATTCAACTATGCTAAGATTCTTTTTTCTAGTTGTTTATTTTGCCTTATTCTTCACTGGAATGTAAGGATAACCTTTCAACTTTTCATTGGACAGGAATTACAACTATTGGTACAACTTGATGTATGACTCATCACCAATTCAATAATTTTTTTTGTCTCCTCACATGCATGAGCAATGAGCCATTCACAAATATAAGCACGAGTTTAACTTTTGTGTACACCGTAGTGAATTTTTTTTTACACAATCAGATCGTTTAAACAAGGGAGAAATTTAAAAATAGCCAGATTTATAACTGGTCGTTCAAAAATAGCCCAGTTTTAAAAGTAATCGAAATTTAGCCACTTTTCATGTAAAAATAAATTTGAGCGAAAACACTGTTCAAAACCCGAAAATACGCCAGCATATTATGCTGGAGTTCCAGCATAAGTATACTTGAACTCCAGCATATTATACTGGAGTTCCAAGATAAGTATGCTGGAACTCCAGCTTAATATGATGGAGTTCCAGCATAACTACACTAGAACTCCAGCATAATATACTGGAGTTCCAGCAAGTATACCGGTCCAGCATAATATAGTGGAGTTTGGAGCACCGGTGCTCCAGTCTCCAGTATATTATACTGGAGCCAGCAAAGTATACCGGTCCAGCTAATATGCTGGAGTTCATACACAGGTGCACCAAACTCCAGTATATTATGCCGGACCGGTCTCTGCTGCAGCAAAAATAGTGGCTATTTTTCATTGACTTGGTAAACGCTGGCTATTTTTGAATGACCAGTCTGAAAACTGGCTATACCGTGCTATTTTAACAAAATGTGTCATTAAGGTCTAAGGCTTGTTTACTTATATACCCAGCATCTCTATGTGTTTTGTCTATATGTCATTCGCCTAGGGTGTCATATATACCTCCCTCCCCCCCCCCCCCCCCTTTTGGGACTCAGCATCCTCGCTGAGGTTTGCCCTACCATTGTTTAAGGTTACACACGGAGTGGATCTTATACTATATGTAACAACCCAGCTCTCTAGTGATACTATTCGCTTTAGGAGGCCTCACGGCTTTAAAACACGTCACTAGGGTCTAAAGTTTGTTTATTTATATACCCAACATCTCTCCCATGTTTTGTCGATGTGAAATTCGCCTAGGGTGTCATATAAATACTAGTAAAATATTGAAATACTTAGTTGAAGAGTATTCAAAGTAGGGTTGTGCACGGGTCGGATCCGATCGGATTTAGCACATTTCGGATTCGGATTTCGGATTTTGGATTCTAGAAAATGCAATCCGGATGATATCGTATCAGATCGGATTTTAAAGTTTGGATTGGATCGGATTTCAGATCGTATTATTATGCCTCAAAGTTTCAAACTAATATGTATATTTTCTTTGTAAAAGAGGCAATACATTAAGAAAAATTTATGTTTATACAATTATGAGAGTATTATGGTGCCAATACAGCTAAATCTAGCAATTGTAAAGGTAATAACTTGGATGAAGATGTAAAGGAAGTACTGAGTATCCAAAATTAAAGTGTAGTATTTATACATTGCCTAATAATTTCGGATCGGATCGGATAAAAATATACCAATCCGAATCCGAACCGAAATCCGAAATTTAATAAACAAAATCCAAAATCCGATCCAATCCGAAATTGAATGGATCGGTTCGGATTTCGGATATCCGATCCGAATGAACAACCCTAATTCAAAGTGACTATATTGGTTTTCCACTCACAAAGTTTCACTTTCTTTCCAAGGGAAACTCACCTCTAAACACAACTACAACTTCCAAACACTACTTTTTCAACTTCAGGCAAATACAGTCCAAAAGACTACTAAACAAAATTGGGACATCAAAGAAAGAGCAAAGACCAGAGTTTAAGCCAGAGAATTCCAAATAGTTTCAACTAAAACATATTCTGTCATATAAAACAACCTGTGTCAATCCAAAACAGCAAAAGAGCATACCTCTTTCATGAGTGTAGAAATGTTGAGAGTTGGACTAGGCATTGCAGCAGTGACAAAAACAGCAGCAGAGATCTTCTTTGGAAACGTTTCCATGGCTCGCGAAATAGCCAGTCCACCAAGACTATGACCAACAAGGACCACCTTATTATTTGGAGCAAGAGAATCCATGAAATTCATCAGTGGATTAAAGTACTGAGAAATAGATGGAATATCAAGTGGCTGCTGAGGATTAATCCCAGAAGCAGCTAAGTCAATAGCTGTTACATTGTGTCCTGAAGATCTTATTAAGGCTATTAACTTGTACCAAGACCAAGCTCCATGACACGAACCATGAACTAGCACAAAATGCTTGCTAAGTCTAGGCGATTGAGTCTCGAAACTTTTTGCATAGCCAAATTGGATAAAGAAGAACACAACAAAGCATAGGATCAAAACTTTCATCTTCTCCATCATTCTCTTGTTGTTTTGACCAGTATGGACATAATAATGAACTTATGTTCACTTTCGAGTTAGGAAGATTTGACAAGCAAAGTAGCTGCATCATCTTTTTACTTAATCACCTTGACTACAAGATTGTTTAATTGGATGCTGTTTCTTTGATATTGCACTAAGTCAAAGATAAGGACTATTTTGTACATTGTCTATGAAAAGAGAGTACCTTGTGGTAAGTATATTTTATTATGGTAAGTTTAGGCCTGAGTTCAACATTTGGATGAAACCTTGTAGTACCTACTGTTTTATTATGGTTAGTGTAGGCCTGTTTTTTCGCCTGAGTTCCCTATAAGCACTCCTTTTGCTAATTATTACTAGTAAATGGAAGAAATTAGACTTATTTAGGAGCTATATTATTCCAAGCTACGTCTACAAAAATCAAATGGAAAAAGGATATGGACTAGATGAATAAAAATGAGAATAACTTGAAAGGTATAAGTAGCAAATTCATATGCCGAATACTAACATGTAAAATGTTCAACTAACAATAGACACATTTCTTCCCTTCAGTAGAAAAAAAAAACAGTAGGGAAGGTGGACTGCGCTAGGTGTAGATGGTCACATCATACATGTTCACCATAACAACGATTTAGCTGACTTTTCCTCACAATTTGAAGAGCGTGTGAGGATAAAGGTATTGAGTAAACTAGCATAACACAAGTTATTTACACTGGGAAAAAAAAATAAGAAACTAAAAACAAGCTAGTAAAAATTTGCATCAAGAAATTCAAGCAGCAGGCATTGAGGTTGAGACGACCACGTAGGTTAAGTACTGAAGCCCATCCTGAATCTTGCCCACGGCTGTGCTATGATTTGCACGAAGATTCTCGGAATACACAGTGGCTTTCTCCTGGATGGAGTTCTGCGAAACTTGTGAACCAGAGGAAGCACCTTTGGTTGCTGCTAAATATGCTTCATTCACATCTTTTATGCCTGCAAAAGCATGAAGTTCATCATGCATCACCTGTCTTATTTACACCCAAGAGGTTGATAGGCAAACTCCATTACAACATATATGAGATGCCTCTGTTTTTAAAGCCTTCTTTTCCCCAAACATGATAACCTCGTTATTTCAACATTATTCAAACTAGTATTTTGGAGTTCAGCATAACCAGACATCATACAACTGAAATGAATGAATAGATCAGCTTTAGAGAGAGCACCAAATCTGTAAACCATCAACTACTATACTGCCAATTTATTTCGCAAATTGCAAAACGACATACTTGATGCAAATTTACCTGTAATAAAACTGGAAGAAACTGCTTCAACACATCTGGTCATTGATTGTGCCTTTGCTCGGATAACATTTGCTCTTTCAATAGAATCCTCAGGCCAAACAATTTTCCCAGTTTCCTCCTTGACATCTTGGTCCGCAACTTTATTTGCATTTGAAATGACAGATTCCCCAAGCATCAGAAGTTGAGTCACAGCAAAACAGCACAGTTCTGAAAGCCTCTGTTATGGTAAAGACAATCAATTACAAGTCATGTAGATCCATGCTCAAAAGGATATACTGTTCATCCATTCATAAGAAAATTGCAGACAAACTGAATGTGTATATACATACATGAACACCCTCTGAATGAAGGGTATCCAGTCTCCCAGTTGTCCTTCGAATCATGTCATTGGGAGCTAGTCCAGCCAAAACATTTGCAAATCTGCAACGAATTTAAACAAGGCATCAACCCCACTCACCAAGTTATTAGAACTAGTTGCACACTTTTCAGGTAACCAGTCATTCATTGTTTTGCAGGTTCAGTGTTCGGATTCAAAAAGATGTCCAATTTCTCAATCAGATTACTCCTCCTTTCATTCATTTCATCAGAACTACAAAAGTTCACTTTCATAGATGCCTGACAGGCATAACAAGCTTTCTTCTTCTTTTTTCCCTTTTAAATAAGGTAAATAATTCTATTAGTGTTGTGGAATTCCCATATACAAGCAGTATAATAAAAAAGATAATGCATAAATCATCATTATATGAATGTAAGTCAAACTCGTTTTTCAAAAGATCTCTGACCTATATATAGCTCCACTCAATTAGAAGGCCTTTCACTAGTCACTACATTAACAATTTTAAAAAGAAAATTCATTAAAATGAGCTCCTATTTTATTGGAAACTGTTTAATATGCCCTCTAAATACTTGAGGAGCAAAGCCAAAATTACAGGTTGCAGATGGAATGTAAGGTTACAACTCTATGTTCAGATCTTCTTAAGAACTTAAGAAAAACTTGAGAAGTGCTTAATATCTACATTCTTATGCTGGTTGAAAAAGTAATGTCCAAAATGGAAGTTAGCTTCATGCTAATTGTAGTACCAGCCTTGTCAGACCAGAAAACAGTCCCAATTGAACAGAAATCGCCAATCTCCCAATAGTGAGTGTAATTCTCTCTTCATTTTTGTCAAAATATCATCCTAAGCCCTTGCATGAAAGGGGCCCAGACTGGAATAGTCGATTAACACATTAATGGCCTCGAATAGTTGATCAACACATTAATAAGAGGTGCCGTCAGAAGATTATGACCCTCTTAAAAAGAGGTGTATTGATTAAAAGTTTGAGCAATCAAGGGAGTGTATGCAATTACGGATTCTGGTGCTGAGTTTGTTTATAATGAAATGGGTGATGCCAAGGACGGCAAAGGCTTGTTTTGGAGCTGGATGGGCTGCTGGTGCAGGAAAAAACTGAGGCAAATAGGGAAACAGTTCTAGTTGCCGTCTGCTGGGAGATTTGGAAATAAGGAAAGCAGAGATATTTAGAGGGCAAAACTACACCTGTACATTCTTCTTTTTTTCCCTCTAAATATAAAGGGAGGATGGGGGATGCTATGCTACTGATGGGGTTTGAACCCTCCACCTCAAAGGCTCAACTGCAGAAAGCAGGGAGCTCACCAAGTGAGCTAGCCCTCAACTCCCAACTACACCTGTACGTATTTTAAAGCTATAGATGTTTACGTCTTTTGGCTCGCTGATGCAATTTAACAAATGTATATGATGCACGAAGCATCATAGAATTCATTAGTACACTGCACCTGTGACCTATTCTGTAAACTGCAGCCAGTTTTGCTGCTATAATAGGGAACTCAGGCCACTTTTTAATTTGGGGGTTAATTTTGTAGTGTGCAGCACTGTCTTAGGGCTTGGCTCCTCACACAAATAAAATTTACTTCACAAAATGTTGAGCAATCAAAGGGACTCTTTTTGGCCCCTTAAAACCACTGATACCCCGCTACAAACAAAGAAAAAAGAAGAAAAAAGAAAAGCAGATAGAGCATATCAGAGCTTGATGTTACCCTGCTGCCAATTCTGCAGCCTTGCTCAAACTGGAATCGTGCAAATTCTTCACCTCATCTGTGTTTTCCAAGGTTCCAGTCTCAACTTTCTTCCCTTTTTCTGACTCTATATCACTTCCATCAACTTCAGAACTCAAGTCAAAAATCTGCTGAACCTCTTTAAGCTTTCCATCATAAGAAGACCTTTGATCAGATGGAAGTTTTGCTTTTTTCCGGTTGAACAGCATCGCATAATGGTTGGATAATGCCGCCAGCTCCTGTGAGAAAATCATATGATAAGACATACGCTTTTGAAAAAAATTAGGGACCTCAAATGTACAGAATAGCATGAATAGGAAGAGACCTCCAACTGCTCTGGACCACCATAAATATAGAAGCATCGATCAAATGTAACTTCCTCAAAGAACTGATCTTCATCTATTTTCCCTTCAGCTTCTTTGGAGCTCTTGTCAATATTAATACCAGTTTCTGAAATAAGAAGATCCATAGTTTCTCTCCCCAGCAGCTCTAGCGCTTCCATTCCTTTTGCAGTAAAAGTTTTTCCAGTCTACAGAAAGGTTCCATTATAAATCACACAGCTGACGACACATATAAAAAGAAATCAAATCTTGAACCAACCTCTAGTACGGATGGTGCAACGGAACCGGGTGTAGCAGGTAAACCAATATTTACAGCAGAATTCTCAAGCCTGAAAATATAGAACTTATATCAGTGGCTTAGCAAATTGGGCTGTCCACATAAAGAAACACCCAAGTAATGAATAGAAACTGAACACGGCTGCAGGATAACCAGTTCTCGTGCTTACTGGAAAGGTAATCCATTTGAAGCTTTGCTAGATAGGAATTGTTACTGCTTTTCTTAGACCATAAATATGTGTGTGTGTGTGTGTGTGCGTGCGCACGTGTACATATATAATGTATATATCTGTATGAGTGTGCATGGGGGCAAATCATAAAGTCGTGTCATAATTTTATGATTTTACACCATGCTACCATTATCCTATAGTACACAGAAACATGTAAATCAAGTAAAAGTTTAATTCCTAATTATCTGAAACCTCCATAAAATCAAATTGGTACAGCATTGCTTCTCAAACAAACCTTGATGTTAAGGTATAACTGCTTAAAACAAAATACACAAGCTTCTTCAATCTAGCTTGTAAGGCTTTCTAATGAGCAAACAGTTAATTCAGACATCAGTAGACATACTTGTGGACTAAATCAGAACCTCCTTTGATTGCGTTTCCTAATGCTTGCCAAGCTCCTGAAGCAAAATTCTCGACTGAATGGTCAATGACTTTCAAACCCTGCAAATTACTCTAGCATGGTTAAAAGCATGACAATACCAAACAAAGAAAGCAAATTTACCTCTACAATTAAGATAATTCTCTATAAATGGCAGAAAATGGGGATGGGAGGGACTCACGTGCTTATAAAACCCTGCAAAAGAAATACATCTCAATGTGTATCAATTGAACTAACACCTAACTGTTTAATATAACTTGCCTGGCCAAGTAATGAGTCTTCACTAGCTTTCTCTAATTTTTCTAGAGCAGCCTTGCGTCTCTTGTCACTCTCGTCTCCACTTTCCACTTCACCAGTAGATACTTCAGAACCGTCCTTGTCTGAGGATTCAGTGTCTACCAATAGAGCCACCTGCGAATTTAAGGTAATCGATTGAAGAGTGTTTTCCTTCCATAATACTGAAAGAACAAGTAAGCCCAGCTTGTGGGAAAAACATATCTAGAGGGATAATAACATGAAAATGTTGATGGGGCCTGAATTTTAAGAACCGTACTTCAGTCAAAGGCATCACTCATTTCATTGAACTGAGCGGTACTAACAAACTCTAGTTCCTACAGAAAACAGAAGGTGAGAAAGGGAAATTAACTCAATTTTAAGTGGCATTCCCAACGGATGCAATCTAATCATAGGACCTTAAAAGAGAATTCAAGCCGCAGTACTGTGATCAAGCACCAGCATTTAGATGAGCCTCTTTCAAACCCTAGAACTGGCTAACATGTGATAACCAAACAACATCTGAATATTAGGCATCTCCAATATTTATTTACTGAGCACTCGATAGTGGTTTTGATCATATAACAAAAACACTTAGCATAGAGTTAATCAGTTTACAGCATAGAGTTAATCAGTTTACAGGGATCTTCGTGGAAAACCACCTCGCCCTGGAACATTCCTCTCGATATTACTGTTTCATTGCCAATGGAGATCTGAAACAATGACCATCTTGCCTAAAAGAAGACCTCAGCCACTGAGAGGCAGATGTTCCATTGATAGAGGATGAACGGGATAACATAACCTAATAAGTTACCTAAGGCCCATCAACATCCAATCATAACTATTCTCCTCAAGTTTCTACATGCTTACCAAACTATTCCTAATATCAACAGTTACATTACACACAGACGTAGCTGATGGATGTCATAGTAACAATTTAAAAATGTAACTATGATTAAAAAAGAAAAAAAGAAATTGTCAGTTCAGTGTGTGGTATAAAATGAAAAAAACGCAAGTAACATACTATTAAGCTAAGAGCAATAAGAAACGTCCATAAGTTGCATAACTTATCAATCAATCAATTACCAACTATGTATCAATTCCATATTAGTTGGGGTCTGCTACATGAATCGTCTATATCCATTTAACTCTATTCAAGCTTTTCCATTCCTATAGAGGACAAAATCACGCTGATGGCTGATGGCTGTCGTTAACAAGCAAAGAAGAGTACTATGCGCTGCAAAAGGAGTATTAACCACGCCCAATTTCAAAAGGAGAGACACATAAAATCCCTAAGTCGGATAGAAAATCAGTTAAATACTTGCTTTGCCAAAAATAAAAAATTACTGTCATTCATAGTTTATTCACACGAGTTGAGCGACATCATCAGCTTCCAATCATCAATGAATCAATCAATCAACTATCCCTCAGTCACAAACTAATCGAGGTCAGCTACACGAATTTTTTACATCCACTCCAATACTAAGAATTTGTCTTTAAAAAGGCAAAATACAAAATGAACTTACTATTACATTTGATTCGACGCTGCATTTTTCTTAGATTTTATTCAGAAAAATGATACTACAAAATAGATAATGAACTACATTTATTTATGCAAAAAAAAAAAATGAGAAGTACATTGCGGGAGATTTCTTCAGCAGCAACAGTAGCAGCCTTCTGAAGGTCCGTTAGATAAGAAAACGCAGAAAATCCCCAGCCACCGCCCCATCCTCCTCCACCGCCGCCGTCACCCGGCGGAGGAGGTCTCTGTGGTGTTGACTCAGCAGCTAAAATTGGTGCTTCTTCTTCCGTCGTTTCCACTATTTCATGGTTCGTCGTTTTGTCCCCCATTTTCCCGTTAGAGAGATTTTGAACTGTTTTAATTCTCCCTTAGATATGAAGGAACAGAAACTTTGAAGGTTTGATAGTAAACACGACGCCCTATTGCTCCTGCATTCGGTGGTTAGATTTTGGGCTTTCAGTTTTGTAGATTTCGGGGAACGTACGACATCGTGCTACCCTGTGCGACGATTGGGACGACATCGTATCAATATTCTTTGACATGGATTTTTGGGAAAAAGATTAGAAATGTATTTTTCTTGAGTTTAAGTTATATAAAATCGACACTAATAGCATGTTTAGTCAAGTTTCTTTTTGGTCTAAAGTATTTTTTTTTCAAAGTTAAGGTGTTTGGTCAAGCTTTTAAAAGGGAAAAGGTAATTTTGTGTAGAAGCAGAAGCATATTTTGATAAGCAGAAAAAAGTAGTTTTACCCCAAAATTATTTTTTTTGAAAATCACTTTTCAAAAAAATACACTTAAATACATTTTTTAAAATCTTGGCCAAACAGTAATTACTGCTTAAAAATATTTTTCAAATTAATTAGCCAAACACATACTACTTCGCACCAAAAGTACTTTTTTGAAAAACATTTTTCAAATAAGGTGATTTTAGAAGTTTGGCCAAATAGGCTATAAGTCATTGAAACAATATCTACAGGTAGGGATGGCAAAGGAGTAGGACGGATGTGAGGTGGAGGGATGCAATGCGGGCAGAGGCGGAGCTAGGAATTTAGGACGATTTCTAATTTTTCGTGTACTAATATCCACGTCATCTTTATAAATTCGGACAACGGGGTGGTCCGAATCACCTAAAATTTTGTGTGCCTATCAGAAACGACCTAACGAACAATGGTCATCAAGTCGCCGTGATTGATTCTCATTTTTTGGCATTTTAGGGCCATAAAACAGGAATTCATGATGATTTTTAATTTTTCGTGTGCTAATGTTTGCGCCATCTTCATGAATTTGGACGATGGACTGCGAATTAAGTAAAATTTTGTGAGCCTATTAGAAATAACCTAATGTACAATTTTTATTTCTTCTTCATAATTGTTACTCGTTTTTAGGCGTTTTAGGGCCACAAAGGAGGAATTCAAGATAACTTTCGATTTTTCGTGCGCTAACGTCAACACCATCTTTATGAATTTGGGTGACGAGATCCAATCGCTTAATTTTGTGGACCCATCAGAAACGACCTAATGAACAATAATCATCATTTCGCCATGACCGTTTCTTATTTTTTGGCGTTTTTAGGGTCATAAAACAGAAATTCAGGACGATTTCCGATTTTTTATGTGCTAATGTCCACGCCACTTCATGAATTCGGGCAACAGGCTCCGAATTGCCTACATTTTTATGGACTCATAAAAAATGACCTAATGAACAATAATTATCACGTTGCCATGACTATTCCCCATTTTTTGGTGTTTTAGAGCCATAAAATAGGAATTCAAGACGATTTCCAATTTTTGTGTGCTAATGTCCACGAAATCTTCATGATTTCGGGCAATGGGCTCCGAATCGCCTAAACTTTGTGGGCCCATTAGAAACGGCCTAATGAATAATAGTCATTGCTTTGCCATTACCTTTTCTCATTTTATGGCATTTTAGAAAATAGGAATTCAGGATGATTTTAATTTTTCGTGTGCTAATGTCCACGTCATCTCCATGAATTCGGGCGACAGTCTCCAAATCGCCTAAAGTTTTGTGGCCCCATCAAAAATGACCTAATGAACAATAGTCATTGCTTCGCCATGATCGCTCCTTAATTTTTTTGCATTTTAGGGACATGAAATAGGAATTCAAGTCGATTTCTAATTTTTAGTGTGTTTACGACATCTCCATGAATTCGAACGACGGGCTTCGAATCACCTAAAAATGTGTGGGCCCATCAGAAACGACCTAATGAATAATAGTCATTACTTTCGGCATTAAGTTTTCTCGTTTTTGGCGTTTTAGGGTCATAAAAAAGGAATTCCGGATGATTCCCCAATTTTCATGCGCAAATATCCACACCATCTTCATGAATTCCGGCGACGGATTCCGAATCGCCTAAAATTTTATGGGCCCATCATAAATGACCTAATGTACAATTTTTATTGCTTCGTCATGATTGTTCCTTGTTTTTAGGCGCTTTAGGGCCATAACTGAGGAATTCAAGATAATTTGCAATTTTTCGTGTACTAATGTCCGCGCCATCTTCATGAATTCAGGCGACGTGTTCCGAATCCCCTAAAGTTCTCAGGGCCCATAAAAAACGACCTAATGAACAATAATCATTGTTTCGCCATGATCGTTCCTCATTTCTTGGCGTTTTAGGGCTATATATATGTATATATATATACTTTGCACCAGAGAGAGGCTAGTCTGATAGGTTTTTGTCTTAGATTGCTAGTGGTTAATGTTGTGTTCACACTGCTCTTCACTTTTTATTATGTCGGGCCTTATTTACCGGTTATTGTTTTGCTTTTCATTTATTTTCTGGTTCTTGTGATGCGCTATTTTTTTTCTATGGTTTCTTTTGATGGTCCTGATATATTGCATCTTTTCGTATTCTTGAGCCGAGAGCCTATCGGAAACACCATATCTACTCCCTCGGGGTAGGTAAGTGTTTGACCAAAAAGATAAACTTTCGGTCGAACTATTAAATTTTGTGTAATGAGGGGTTAAACTTAATGATAATATCTCTAGATTTAGAACTTGACAGCGTGGATAACGTAAGATAAAGTTGGTGGGAAACTGAAAGCAATGCACATTTAATATTTTAAAAGATGTGAGCAATAATAGAGGAGTATCAAGCAATAAATAGCAGTAAATGGAATTTATGTAAATAAGGAGAATGATTCACCCAATAATGAATGAGATAGATGATTGTTCTTTCTGACAATGATGAATGACAGATAAATCCGAAAATATTTGAACTATTCTCGGATCTGATGGAAAAGTGTGGAATAATGTGAGCAAGAATCTTGATGAAAAGGTAAAGTTTGTATCTTTGCTAGAGAGAAAGAATCTTCTTCTCAAAAAGTGTTCTTGTCAAGTGAATATTACATGTCCTACACTATCGACTCTTTTTCTATTTATATGAGACATACTCCTAACGAACCCTAATAGTACAAGTGCAGAGAATATTCTCTTTACGATCCTATTACAAAAACTAGCCTTTATTTTTCCGTCCTTAGTGCTCGACCTCGGTCGTTGTTGACAACCCGGCCACGAATCCCACTGCTTTATGGTCGACCTCGGCCGATCCTTTCCTTAATCCCGCGTTACGCTAAATTTCCTTAGGGTAGATTTGGCCTATACAGTTAGTCCCTTCCCTTATCGAGGCCGACCCCGGACGGCCTTGATGAGCGGACCCTATTTGTCGTGGTTGGGCAGTTTGGACGAGCAAGTCGAGTAGTGGCGTTTCAGACGAGGTGACAACGTGACCTTTCGTGAGCCGTAACCTTTGGGGTAACATCGATTTAGAGTGATGTCATGACATCATGAGTTATTATTACGCGTTTTCTCGATGCCTTGCATTGTTTCCGGTGCCTCTGCCGTTTCGATATCTGCGCTAGGTAATGACGGTTTGATTTTTCGATCCTGAGGCTTGAACTCTTATAAATAGGGATATGAAACCATTCATTTATCTTTTGCACTCTAAATATCGAATCACTGTGTCTTCTTCTTCATTCTTCACATAGAGTTCTTGTCCTGTTTGCCTCACTATCGTATATCTGTTTTTCCTGATTCTGGTGATACCAACTGCTCACAACCCTTCTACACTTACAACATCCTTTCTAAAAAGAATGGTTAATGTATCTTCTAGTTCTGGTAGGGAGACTGACCCTGTTCCTTTGGCGGTGCGTATGCCTCCCTATGACGATATTATTTCTGTTGTCGTTGAAGACGAGAATTTTCCTACGGTGGAGGAGATAATCCCTCGTAGTGAAAAAGTTAAATCCGATTTTTCGAAGGTGCCTGAGGACGACCCCGAGGTCTCAGTGTCATTGATGAAAGAGTCTGAACTCGCTGAGTTTAGGGAAAAGTTCAAAATTCCTGCCCGTATCAACCTAATTCCAGCGGAGCGCGATGTGGTACAAATACACGGGCCTAGATATTGCACTTTCTATGCATATCCTTTCTACGTTGGCTATTTCTTTCCTATTCTCCCATTGGCGGAGGAGTTCTGCTGCTATTACGGCATTTGCCCGGCCCAACTTTCTCCATACATCTACAAACTTATCCGCATGCTTACGAAATAGGCGAAATTAGCCGGGTCGAGGTGTCACTTCGTCACTTAATGCATCTCTTCGCCCTAGTTTCCATAGGGGGACGATGTTGCACCTTCACCACCGAGGAAGCAAATTTTTAGTGGTAAAGATGGATGATAAGGCAAATCGACAATTTTGGCTCAATTACTTCTTTGTCAAAACCGAGGACGTGGTGGCCAATGCGAGCGAGTTCCCTGAGGCTTGGAATTATGCCCGTAAGCATCTCTTTCTCTTTTTTTTATATCAAGCGTTTGTATTGCCAGTGTTAGTCATGTTTTGACATTTCGTTCTTTCTTTGTGTAGCCGAGACTGCACCCCCTCCTTTGGTCGGAGACATTCACGATTGGGTTAGCTGGGTTCTGCCTCATACAACGAGGATTTGTGAATGCTCGGCCTTCCTCAAGAAGTTCGGGCCTACTTCTTTCGTGACCGGTAAGTTTACCCATTTACATCTATACTGTTGCGACCTCCTGGTCGCTTGTTTATTATTGTCTCGTATGGGGAATGATGACCTTTTAATCAGCTTGATGATCTTCGAGAAGACCGAGGGCTCCTCCTCCTGCATTTCGTAAGATGAAAACTACTTCTTCGGAGTCCGCTCCTATTGTGACAACGATCAGGCCTGCCCGGTTGTCTACTTCCATTCTGCCTTCTATGCGACTAGGTCAGCTCGATCATCGACTGCATCAGCAATAGAACTCCCAACTTCCCCCTTGCATCATTTAATAGATGAAGAATAGGAGTTATCACCAAGTGAGGAGGGTTTGATTTCTCGTAAAAATAGATCGGTAGACGTCGGCGATGGGACCATCCGAGCCGTGGATTCAGTGAGGGGTGATCGTGAGCCGGCGAAAGTCATGCTTGAAGACGACGTTGATTTGTCATTTGAGGTCCCGCCATCAACGTAGGCCGTAGAAGGCGTACCCCTTCACGATGCCGAGGCTGGAACTAGGGGACCATGTGTGGAAATTTCATGTACTGTCAACGAGATGAGCCATCGTCCTTGTGGCCGGCTAACGTTCCTTCTTCGTCTGCCGATGGGAGAGATAAGGGTGTTGTAGAGGACGGCTATGAAACGGGCTCCGATCTTGATGCCGACGAGGTGCGAATGATGAGCGAGCGATTTAACCAAGTTGAAGTGAGGTTGGAAGGGTCCACGTGGACCATTGCGATTCTCATGGATCGGGACTTACTGGAGAACACGGAGAACATGATCCCTTCTTTAGGTCACCATTACTCCGACGTGGAGGGTAGAACTCTCGAGGAACTGGACGATGCTACCCTATCAAGGAGCATAGCCGGCCTCACCCTTAGGGTAAGCTTTTCGACGTTTCTTTCAAATTCTATGCTTTGTATTTTATTCTTACTTGCTGTTTGACCTTGGTTTTCTATTCTTTTTAGACTGTGATTTTGGAAATCGAGAGTGCCTACCAAGTGGAGAGGCGTAAAGCAATTTTCCAGAAGATGGAGCGGAAGTATCGTGAGTACCGCAATAAGCACCGCGAGATCTGCAGGCGGTTTGGTGAGAGTGGCAACTTCCAGGCTCTCCGAGACAAGCTGAAAGATAAAGATGACGAGTTGGTAAGAGTCATTGGAAAATACAACGTCCTCGAGGGGGCGTTGAGGGATAAAGAAGAAGAGCTCGAGGTGAGCAAGGGGGTCGAGGCCCAATGTGCCGATCTTCAAGCCCAAGTGGTCTCGTTACGGCGGAGCTCGAAGAGTGTCTAATCAAGGTGGACGCTCTGAGTGGCATGGTCGCCGAGGAGACAAAGGACTTACAGAAGGCAGAATTGGCTCGGTTGGGGGCTTCGAGGAAAGCGGAGGCTTTAGAGGCCGTAATCCGCGTTCTTCGTTCTGAGCGGGAGAGTGATCTAGAGACGGCCAGGCTCAGAGACAAGTGGCTTGATGAGCGGATAGGCGAGCTAGAGAAAGAGGCTTCAGGCCTTAATGACCGAGTTTCTGCTCTCAACGTCGAGAAGGCACCGGTATTGGCTCGGCTGTCTTCTTCCTATACTTCTGCTTTTCCTGATGTTCCGCGGGATTCGTACGAGGTATGGATCCATGTCGAGGCCCAACTGGATATATTTAGAGGTCTGATGGGGACGGGGATTATTTCAGATGCTGACTTCAAGGATGCTCGTGCTAAGGCACGTGAAGCTCGAGTTAGCTGTGGCTATGATCCTGCTACCTCGGAGGCCGGCGATGACGAGGAAGATGCGGGAGTGGATTGGATAGAACAGGACGTCTGGTACAAGGATGGGTATCCCGATGGCGATGGCGGTGGCGGGGAGGTAGAAGGAGATGGATTAGGCGATCAGGCTGATGACGATGCTGGGTTAGGCAACGATTAGTGGTTTTTCCTTTTCCTTTAGTCACATACTAGTGTATGTATTTTTGTGGGCGTCTTTTCGAGTCGTTGTAAAGAATATTTTGAGTATGAAATGCTGATTTTGTTCGTACCTGATTCTTTTCTTTCCTTTCTTCTGTTCAAGTTTGTATGCCTTCTTTTTCTTCTGTCGCTTGGTTGCCGTGGCCATAAACTTAGTTCAAGTAGGTTGAACGAGGCCGACGGCTGAATAGGTGTTAATTCGAGCGAGGTCGAGTATAACCTATACTTAGTTATGGCTGAGGGCCGAATAGGTGTTAATTCGAGCGAGGTCGAATGTAACCCGTGTTTAGTTATGGACGAGGACCGAATAGGTGTTAATTCGAGCGAGGTCGAATGTAACCTATATTTAGTTATGGCCGAGGACCGAATAGGTATCAATTCGAGCGAGATAGAATGTAACCTATTTTAGTTATGGTCGGGGGTCGAATAGGTGTTAATTCGAGCGAGGTCGAATGTAACCTATTTTAGTTATGGTCGGGGGTCGAATAGGTGTTAATTCGAGCGAGGTCGAATGTAACCTATATTTAGTTATGGGCAGGGCCGAATAGTTGTTAGTTCGAGCGAGGTCAAATGTAACCTATATTTAGTCATGGACGAGGGCTGAATAGGTGTTAATTCGAGCGAGGTCGAATGTAACCTGTATTTAGTTATGGCCGAGAGCCGAATAGGTGTTGATTCGAGCGAGGTCGAATGTAACCTATATTTAGTTATGGCTGAGGCCGAATAGGTGTTAATTCGAGCGAGGTCGAATGTAACCTATATTTAGTCATGGCCGAGGGCCGAATAGATATTAATTCAAGCGAGGTCGAATGTAACCTATGTTTAGTTATGGCCGGGGCCGGATAGGTGTTAATTCGAGCATGTCGAATGTAACCTATATTTAGTCACGGCCGAGGGCCGATAGGTGTTGAGGCGACGTTGTTTTGGCAAAAATATGGGCAAAATTCATGCATTCGTGCTTTGTTCATACACTTGGAGAAATTTACATATTTTCTAGGTACATTGCAGTCCCAGCCTATCTCGTGTTAGCTGGCATTCAAGTCCTAGTCTATCTAGTTCTTTCATTGGTTGTCCTGGAGAAGTATATTGAGAGGTTGAGCAATGAACTAGCCGTCCTGTGCCTCCATCCATTCGCACTTCAACTTGAAGTGTCCTCCTCGTCGCCTCGTTAAAAACTTCCTTGAGAAAACCCAGTTGGGACAAAACTCAAGTGAGGGAAAGAAGAGTACGACTTAGAGGACGCTTTTTCTTAAAAGTTGAAGTACTTGAGGTGGGTGATGTTCCAGTTGTTTGGTAGTAGTTTTCCTTCCATTGTTTCTAGTTGGAATGACCCTTTGTTTGTTGTTGTCGTGATTTTGTATGGGCCGTCCCAATTTGTTCCCAGTTTACCTTCCCGTGGGTCTTTGCTTGCTTGTGTTTTAGCTTTGGGCGCGTAATCACCAATTTTAAGTGGTATGACTTTTTCCTTTTTGTTGTAGTAGCGTTCTGCCTGTTGTTTTTTGGCGATCATCCTTATGTAGGCCATATCTCTTGGTTCTTCGGCCTCGTCGAGCTCTTTCCTTCTGCTTTCGCCGCTCCTCGGCCCGCTCTCATGGGAGTATCTCAAACTGGGCTCTCCGATTTCGACTAGTATTACAGCATCAGTCCCATAGACTAATGAGTAGGGCGTCTCTCCTGTGGTTTTTGGCGTTGTTTGGTAGGCCCAAAGTACTTCTGGTAGTAACCCCGGCCATAGTCCCTTAGCCTCTTCGAGATTTTTCTTCATGATATGCAGTATTGATTTGTTGGAGGACTCCACTTGCCCTTTGCCCCCGGTATGGTACGGTGTTGAGAGTATTCTTTTGATATGCCACTTCTCAAAAAATTTGGCGACCTTTTTTCCTGTAAATTTGGGTCCGTTATCGCAACTAATCTCTTTGAGGAGTCCGAAACGGCATATGATGTTTTTCCATAGAAAGGCGATCACGTCTTGTTCACATATTTGGGCGAATGCTCCTGCTTCTACCTATTTAGGAAAATAGTCTGTTAAAACCAAAAGAAATCGTACGTTACTTCGCCCCGCTGGGAGGGGGCCAACAATGTCCATTCCCCACTTGATGAACGGCCAAGGGGAAGTGACTGAGTGGAGGTGATCGCCTGCTTGGTGGATCATTGGGGCGTACTTTTGGCACTGCTCGCATTTATTTATGAAGTCTGCGGCCTCTTTTTTCATGGTAGGCCAGTAGTAACCCGCCCGTATGAGGCATCTGACCAGAGCTCGATTGCCGGAATAAGCTCCGCAATGAGCTCCGCAATGGCCTTCGTGAACTTCTTCAAGGATGCACTGCGTTTGATTTGGCCTAAGCATTTCGCTAGGGGGCTGCCATACGTCCTCTTGTACAAGTTGTTATGAATGATGTTGTACTTGGCTGCTTGCATTCGAAGTTTCTTGGCTTCTTTTTTATCATCTGGGAGTACGCCATCCTGCAAATATGTGATAATACGGTTGCGCCAGTCCCAAGTTAGGTTTATGGTTCTTACCTCGATTTGATCTATCGATGAGGGGAGGAGGGTGACCACGTTTCTTTCTCTAGTTGTAATGTTTTTAGTGGTAGCTGCTAGTTTGGCGCCGTTCGCCTCGGTGTTCTGTGCTTGGGGAATCTGGTCGAGCTAACATTCGTCAAACTTGGGCAACAGCTTACATATCTCGGCCTAGTATTTTTGTAACCTTTGCTCTTTGATCTGGAAAGTCCTTGTGACTTGGTTGACGACAAGTTAAGAATCGCAGCTTAGTCTTACCCGTCTCGCCCCGTACTTGAGTGCTAGCCTTATCCTGCAATTATGGCATCATACTCGGCCTCATTGTTAGTCATGTCCGGGCACCTTATGGACTGGCGGGACTTTGAGTACAAGTCCCAGTCCGGACCCTGACACATTAGAAGCGCCGTTGATATACAAAATCCATAAGTCTTGTGTTTGGGGAGAAGCATGAGCGGCTTCTTTTTGGACTTCAGGCATTATTTTTGCGCTAAAGTTGGCGACAAAGTCGGTAAGGACTTGTGACTTTATCGTCGTTCGCTGTTGATATGTGATATCGTGCTCGCTTAATTCTATGACCCATTTGGCTAACCTGCCCGATTGCTTTGGCTTATGCAAAATTGTTACACCCCATGTTCGTGGAAGTACGCCATAAGTAAATTGATATAAGCTCGGAAATGAGATGTTACATCCCAATCCCGCATTTTCATACGTCAAAGTTTCGTCGTAAGTTAATCGATGCAGACTCGGGAATTAGATTATTTTTGAGGTTATAAGCATTTATGCTATTTATAACGGGCGAGAAATAAGTATCGTGAAGATTAAAGGGTAAACGAATCAAAGAAAATGAGTTTCGTTGAAGGTTGTCATTTGGGATAAAATGCGGTCCGAACTATAATACCCGGCATTTATGGACTAGTGCCATACAAGGTACCACATGACCATGATAATAGGGTACATAAAGTATGTAAAAGTGAGTAGTATTTTATGTAATTTAAAATAATTCTTAATTATGTGGGTAATTGATTTATTATTGGTTAATGGGAGATTAACAAGTTGAATAAGGAATTGTGGATAAATAACTAAGGTCTTTGGATGAGCTTAAGGTGTCCCAAACGTGGCAGCAATTTATGTGTAAATTAAAGCTCAAATTAGTGACTCTTAAGTATATGGTAAGGTGGCACATTTTGGAAGATTTTTTGTGGCTTAGTCATCACAAGTGGAGCCCACTCTCTTTGATAAAATAAGCCATATTCCTACATCAAAATAAAGAGAAATAACAATGTTTAATTAATGATGGATGATGGAATTCTCTGAAGGGATTCTTATGAACCCCTACAAGGTCCAACGAGAAATTCTAATTCAAAGAAAGCCCGGTACAATCTTTCTCAAGAATATCGTACGAATTTTTCCTACTTCGAACCGCCGTTACGTGTTTTCGCAAAAGAGAATCGGTTCAGGTATGTTAAGGCAATCCCGTCTTTCTTTTTGGCATGATTCATACGATACAAACGAAACGAGCAAATGCACAACTTCCATAAATGACTCTATTCATAGAAATACTAGAGGTTCCTATGTTCTTGATTCCCCATATGTCTTATTATTCTATCGTCTGTTCATGGGTCTCAGAAAATATGTAAGTTGATAAAGTTTATTTCATGATATTAATCAAAGCATAATGGTATTATGACATTCCGTGAGATTTTATTGACGTACTTCTCATGCATTGCATTCATTTATACATGTACATTGACCCATGACCAGATGACGTTATATACGCGTATATATGTATTTATATATGTATATGGGATATGGAAAAAGGTTATGGCGTTATATATGCACTACCACCCGATCAGCTGGTATACGTTGATGATTTTCCACAGTGGCCGAAATGATATGATGGGATGCCCTCAGAGGCTTGATGATGTTATGAACACATGTACCTATGCACGATATGAGATTTATACACATATGGATGGCATTATACATATTAAATGATTCACAGAGTTATTCAGACTTACATGTCGAGTCTTTTAATCCATGTTTCTCTCTTGTCAATTAGTTACTTATTTTCACTCTTTACATACTCGGTACATTATTTGTACTGACGTCCCTTCTGCCTGGGGACGCTGCGTTTCATGCCCGCAGGTCCCGATAGACAGGTTGAGAGTCCTCCAAGTAGGCTATCAGCTCAGCGGAAGGTGTTGGTGCACTCCATTTGCTCCGGAGTTGCTTATTTGATCAGTATGATTAGTACATGTATTGATTGGTATGGCGGGGCCTGTCCCGACCTTTATGATACTATGTACTCTTAGAGGCTTGTAGACAGCTGTCATGTATACAGATACTTGTATGACCTTGTCGGCCTATGTTTTGAGTTTACAAATGATCATGTTGGCCTTATAGGCCCGTATATCACATGTATAAGTCTTTATATCAGTTTGGGTCGTCTTATATGGAGTATTCCCTTATGTTTATTCTGGTTATTCCATGACGGCCCTTTTGGCCCATTTACCCATGATGATGTAATAAGAAAGATACGTTACGTTGGTACTCGGTTGAGTAAGGTATCGGGTGCCCGTCGCGGTTTGGGTTGTGACAAAAGTGGTATCAGAGCAGTTCTGTCCTAGGGAGTCTACAAGCCGTATCTAGTAGAGTCTTATTTATGGGTATGTTGTGCACCACACTTATATGCAGGAGGTAACAGGGCATTTAGGACTGTCACTCTTTCTTCTTACTCTAGATCGTGTGGTAGAGCTCAGTCGTAGGAATTCAAATTCCTAAATCCTATTTTATTCGTAATAAGACAATGCCTGCATCTAGAAAGACAGTTCGTAAGAGATTTCATGTGGCTGTGGAAGAATTAAGTCAGAGGGACACGATTCTGCGTGATGCTTATGATAAGTAAATGTGAGGTCTTCAGCAGATCATGTGTGTACTGAAAAGTGTAAGCTTCTTGATAAGGATCCCTAAGGCAAGAATATATATCCACTATTATGGTAAAAAGCATTGAAAGAATTAGAAGGTACAAGTTTCAACAAGTAAAAGAAGCAAGGTGGAGAAGGGTACGAGGTACCTAGATAGTAGAGATGAACATTATCTACAATTCAGGAAGAGAGATATAAGCCTTTTGAGTTACCTTCAAGAATAACAGAGGTATGTATAATTAGTCACACCCATTTCAGTTATGCCCTATGGGGGCTAACAGGTGTAGTTTAAGAGAAGGACGGGATGTCAGGATCCAGCTGGGGTTAGGGTAACCCAAATTGGTGAATGGATTGCTTGTAGGGGTGTTCAAAACCAAACCGAAATCGTAGCTTAATGGCTTATTGGTATCAGGTTAACGGTTTAACGGATGGAGAAAATATTGAATTTTTTTTATTAACGGCTTATCGGTTTGGGGATGGATTATTCAATTTTCTTAACGGATAATCCGTTAACCTGTTAAGAATATATATACATATATATATATATATATATATATATATATATATATGTATTACTAGAACATACGTTGGCAGTCGTCGACCCATGCTCTTTTAACGGGCCAGAGAAATCGAGTCCATTAAAACATAACACTAACACAAAACCTCTCTCTAGGGTTTTTATGGCTGCCTATAAATCCAGATCAAATCCCCTCTCTTATATCTATCTCTACCTTAATATTCTCGATCTGAATTGGTGTTCCTTTCTCGTTATTTTTCTTCTCTCTTTTTAGTGTGAGGAGGCCTAATATTGCAATTCTTTGATCTATGCTATTGAAGAATGGATCAAGGGATCTATCATTAGGCTATACGAAAACACTGCATATATATCTGTTCCTATATATGTGTGTCTACCTTTAGCTCCGAATTATCCCTTCTGCTAAAGGGTTTTTCGGTGACAAGGCAGATACATTTTCTCTTGTTTTAATTTTACATATTTGATTTTAATTTTTTATTTTCAAAATACCGAAACATTGGGGTATTTTTCGATTATGATGTGTAAGGATGATGAAGAAATCATTCGGATTCCCACTAATGTACATACTGTGATTACTATAACCAGCTACTTCTGACTTCCTCATCATAATCGAATCCCTATTTTTCTTTTTATCCAATTAGTTTTATTTTTCTTATGGATTTTAATTGTCGAGTTTTTGATACGAAATGGCCGGTGATGTTAAAAAGATATTTGCTACTCTTGATGGGAATTTACAAAATTTCCATCTGATGATTCCTTATCCACCAAGATCTTTGAGGCTTTCATTTTCCTATATTTTATTTATATGAACTTGTTTGAAAATGCAAAGTGTTTTTTCGTTTGTTTCAACTTTTCTTTTTTGTCAAAAAATGAATTTTATTTTTTCAAGGAAATTTGCTAACATTGAGAAATTTTTGTTAAAGGCTTTGTTAATTTCTTGGATATTAAAAGAAATTTATTGAATATCTTGTTGTGGTAGTCTCCAGTTGTTCTAAGTGGCTCTGAGCTTGCTCTTACTGATATTGGATGAGATATTGGATGTTGTTGTGTTTATCTCTTTGATAGAATTTTAAGAATGGTTTTTGTGGTATGTATTGTGTAAGATTGGTGAAGAAACCATTTGCTTCCGTGTCACTATATATGTGTTGTCAAAATAGGCTTATGTAATACAGATTCAATTATTCAAATAGGCCGATAAATCGCTCGTTAACCGCCCGCTAATAGCTAAGCCGATACCAATACGCCCGATATCTTATCTGGTGGCTAGCGGATTACTATATTTAAAAGCCGAAAATCGATAAGCCAAACCGTTAAACGTAAATAACCGCTCGATCCGCCCGATAAGCAGCCCTAATTGCTTGCGTAGTTGACATTTCCGAAGAATATTGCATATGTGCTAATAGAACTCCTTGTGAGACACCCAGATGGTGCACTCTAAAATAACAGCTAGTATGAGTACTACAAAGATAGGCACTGGAAGCCTTGAAGGGATAAATATTACCTCAGTGTGGCTCCCGTTTCTAGTAGAGAAAGAATGTTAGGAAATTCAAGATCCAATGGATGGAGCAAGGGGAGCTAAGAGCAAAAGAATTTCTTGTTCGAGAGAATAAAGTGATAGACATAGATGTTAACGGAAAAATAAGAAGAGAGTGAATGAAGCATTATGAGTAAGATGTGATACATGGATGACAACGATAGATCAAAAAGATGACAGTATTACAGAGTCTATAGTCAAGTGAAGCAAAATATGAGAGGTGACAGGCCTTGAGGCAACAAAAGAGCATAGGTCATAAAGTCACATCCTTATTTCGAGAAATAAGTTCGTGACTCTAACGTGATTACCAGAAGGAAAAGTTAGACCCCAGAATAATAGAAATCAGTATGGATTGGTAAACAAGACAAACTAAACATGAATTAGGGACTGAGTAGTTTGATAATTGCCGACATCATGAGAATTTTAGATTTCGTTTCGGCAATAGTAGAATGGACAACAGAAGAAGATTCATGAAAAATTCAGAGAATGGCCATTCAGGAAGACACTTCCCTAAAGCAAGCAATGTGAGCGAAGTTAAGCTTAAGGGACTGTATGTGCCAGTACACTAGGTGTCTCCCTCGTGAGTAAGGAATTTTATTATCCTTGATACAGAAGGATTACTGTGAGACGAGTAAGGTCATCGATGGTGTGAAAAGATGCCAAAGATAAAGAGGTAAAACATCTATACGTAGATCATCGTCGCACTAAATCTTAATACTCCCCTAAAGGGGGGGAATATGGAGTGATGTGACATTAAGTCAGAATTAAGTGGTTCTAGTGACTATGGAAGGGTTAAAGAAGAATGCGATAAAAATGAAAAAGGAATGAGATTGCACTTATCTAAATCCTACAGATATGCTACGATTCCAAAATATTATGCAAGCACGATGTCAAGGAAATAAAGTAAGGGTTCCTGCCCGGAATGTTATTGATAAATAAGGAGCCAGTGCGAGGGGTAAGTTAGACAAAGAAAATAATCCAAGAAAGATTACACGAAATATTGATATGAGAATGGGCCAACGAGTAGTTAGCAGTTGATTCAGGAAGAGCCTAGTTATGGCTAGATAGGAGGTTCCAGACGAATCAGCAGATCATGCAAGATAAACATAGTAAAACCCAATATAGTGAATTCAGACTCACGGTAGTGTCGTTGTAATACTTGAGATATATTCAGATAGGAGTCGGGGTAGTTAAAGGTACCGTATGAATGTTACGGGAATAAAACAGAGTGCCACTCGGAAGAAAGTCAAAATATCATTTCAGAAGCAACCGTACAAGCACAAGGGCATGGAGGTAAGTAACTACGGATAATTATAGGCAAGGAAGGACATCAAAAGGTCCATAATAAGCTCACAGCTTTACAAGAGTCAGAGGGTCCTCCCTAAATACTACAATGAAAGACTAGCTAAGGAAATAAGGAAGAAGACTTCAACCTAAGCTTAGTGACCCAAAGAGGTAATGATCTTATAATAACAGTTTCACAACAACATTGCATGCACTCCATAAGAAAGTGGCACCTATCGTGGCTAATGAGCGGGAAATGAAACCAAAAGTAATATTCAAGACCATATGAGTTGCACAAAATTCCGGCATGCATGGGAACTAAGATAAGCTAAGTATGCACGCAACAAGTGGCAGAACGACCAGGAGAAGTAATAGCTTACATTTAAAGAAAGCTGAGAAGGAACGAAAGGAATTATTTGATCAATGATCCAAAGTTAGTTACATTATGAATGCGCTTAAGAGTTCGGAGTATTATCCATGCAGCATATATGTTGACAATCATACAGCCATAGAAGACTCTGGTATAAGTTAAAAGAAAGAATTAAGTCCGGGTCATAGACAAAGGATTGAATTGTTAGAAGATTGTATCATGAATATTTCGTAGCGTCCATGAAAGGCTAAAGTAATAACAAATACCATGAGCCGCAGATCGGAAGATAGCTTAAGCCTACATAAAGGCTGATCAGAAGGAAGAGGAAACTAAAGAGTTACATGAACTAAGTAAATCAGGAGTCTAATTATTGACCGAGAAAATTAAAGACATCATGATTGAGAACATTGCAAAATCACTCTTAATATCAGAGGTATAAGAAGGATAGTACAGTAGCCATATTCTATAATGGCTCTACAATAAATCCAGTTAGAAGAGTACCAACCTCATAAAAAGTCAGTATGGAGCTACCACCAGATTGTGTATACACTAGAGGTGCAAGTATTATAAGAGAGCTTCAAGTTGTGGATGTGAATTATACCTATGTGGAAGGGAGGTCATGAAAGAGATAGAAGATATGATGTGAGACTTTAAGATAAGTAAGGTAAAGGTGGACAACGTACGAGATACTCAAATACAGAATGTTGTGAATAGTCCTTACTTCGGATAGAAGGTTAAAAGTGTGGGGATTTAATATCCGAAAATGATAGTAGCGTCGTCAGTGGCATGTCTTTCAGCCTATGGTTTCTAGGTATCGAGGAGCCTGATTAAGAGAGCAAAGAAGAGTTAGAGACGACGTGATGTCTCACTTGATGTTCCAGAATGACATAAGGAAATCTATGATGCAGGCAAGTTGAAAGGTTGCGAGTAATATAAATAGATATGTGTAGGTCGCAAGCTATTGTATGGTAAAGCGACAAGGTTTTAGAAGACAAGAGTAAGGATAAGAAATGGCGAGTGAGAAGGTGACGAGAATTGTTAAGTCCTCAGGATTAAGCCCATGAAAACAAGAGAGCTAATGGTTTCTCTAAGTTATAGAAAGCTCAGTATAGCCTAAATGAACTCAAAGGAGTCTAAGACTAGTAGCATTTAGAAGAGATGGAATGCTGTCCAGGTAGTAGAATGAGGGTGTAATTGTTTAGATAAAGGATGACGTTTGGGCCTTCGATTGAGTAATAATTTGAAGAAGAAGAAGAAGAAGAAGAAAAGGGGGTTTTATGAATCGTACAGGATTAAAATACCCCCATAAGTTGAACCACGTAAGGATGCCATGAAATACGGTTATGGAAGTATAGTATCGCCCCCAGGTAGATCAGAAAATCATTTCAAATGTCCCTTGATGCAACGTGAGACCTAGTGATTACGTAAGAGATTCAAGTTATCAGTAGTAGATTGTAGATTAACATTGAGGTGGATCAACAATGGATGGATAAAAGTTACAAAGTATGAGATGAGATTAGACCATCATTTTAAAGATGAACAGTAATGAAGAAGCATTTATACCTATGGGATAAGCAATGAGAGAAACATGGAGCTTGGTAGCAGACCTCAGTAACGATAAATCGAGTAAGAATTATGGTATAGTATGTCCAACCTAGATGCAGTAAAGTCATACGGATGGATAACCGGGTCTATGAAATAAGATATAGATAAGTTCAACAAAGTGCCGAGCGAAGAACTTTGGTATACCTATAAATTCCTAGAGGAACATCTTATCAAGCTCTGTTGTTTACAAAGTAAGGCCTAGAGATTGGCTAAAAGCTGGAGGAAAAAGGAGAGAAGAGTCGCATAGGCACACTTACAAAGTCAGAGTCGTACAGGTTGCATGATAAAAGGTAGCAACAATTATAAGATAGGAAGGATTCCGACCACAAGTCGTGGCGTGAGAAAGAGGCCTAAAAGGGGGAATGCCCTGGCCTTTGGATTCATTCACAGAACAGTTTCCTAGATGACAAGAAGAGTACTAAGGTATTTGGAAGACATAGGTTATAAAAATATTAAGTGGATTAGTCAGCATTCAAGGACGAATGTTCCAAAGGGGGAATGATATTACACCCCATGTTTTTGTACGTGGAAGTACGCCATAAGTAAATTGATGTAAGCTCGGAAATGAGATGTTACATCTCAATCTCGCATTTTCGTACATCAAAGTTTTGTCGTAAGTTAATCGACGCAGACTCGGGAATGAGATTATTTTTGAGGTTATAAGCATTTATGCTATTTATAACGAGCGATAAGTAAGTGCCTTGAAGATTAAAGGGTAAACGAATCAAAGAAAATGAGTTTCGTTGAAGGTTGTCAATTTGGGATAAAATGCGGCCCGAGCAATAAGACCCGACATTTATGGACTAGTGCCATACAAGGTATCACATGAACATGATAGTAGGGTACATAAAGTATGTAAAAGTGAGTAGTTTCATAATTATGTGGGTAATTGATTAATTATTGGTTAATGGGAGATTAACAAGTTGATTAAGGAATTGTGGATAATTAACTAAGGTCTTTGGATGAGTTTAAGGTGTCCCAAACGTGGCAGCAATATATGTGTAAATTAAAGCTCAAATTAGTGACTCTTAAGTATATGGTAAGGTGGCACATTTCGGAAGACTTTTTGTGGCTTAGTCATCACAAGTGGGGCCCACTCTCTTTCATAAAATAAGCCATCTTCCTACATCAAAATAAAGAGAAATAACAATGTTTACTTAATAATGGATGATGGAATTCTCTGAAGGGATTCGTATGAACCCTTACAAGGTCCAACGAGAAATGCTAATTTAAAGAAAGCCCGGTACAATCTTTCTAAAGAATATCATACGGATTTTTCCCTACTTCGATCCGCTGTTACGTGTTTTCGCAAAAGAGAATCGGTTCAGGTATGTTAAGGCTATCCCTTCTTTCTTTTTGGTATGATCCATACGATACAAACGAAACGAGCAAATGCACAACTTTCATAAATGACTCTATTCATAGAAATACTAGAGGTTCCTATGTTCTTGATTCCCCATATGTCTTATTATTCTTTTTTCTGTTCATGGTCTCAGAAAATAAGTAAGTTGATAAAATTTATTTCATGATATTAATCAAAGGCATAATGGTATTATGATGTTCCGAGTGATTTTATTGACGTACTTCTCATGCATTGCATTCATTTATATATGTACATTGACCCATGACCAGATGACGTTATACGCGTATATATGTATTTATACATGTATATGGATATGGGAAAAGGTTATGGAGTTATATACGAACCACCACCTGATCAGCTGGTATATGTTGATGATTTGCCCACAATGGCCGAGATGATATGATGGGATGTCCTCAGAGGCTTGATGATATTATGAACACATGTACCTATGCACGACATGAATTTATACGCATATGCATGGCATTATACATATTAAATGATTCACAGAGTTATTTAGACTTACATGTCGAGTCTTTTGCTCCATGTTTCTCTCATGTCTATTATTTACTGATTTTCTCTCCTTACATACTCGGTATATTATTTGTAATGACGTTCCTTTTGCCTGGGGACGCTGCGTTTCATGCCCGTAGGTCCCTATAGACAGGTTGAGAGTCCTCCAAGTAGGCTATCAGCTCAGCAGAAGGTGTTAGTGCGCTCTATTTGCTTCGGAGTTGCTTATTTGGTTAGTAGGATTAGTACATATATTGATTGGTATGGCGGGGCCTGTCCCGACCTTTATGATATTATGTACTCTTAGAGGTTTGTAGACAGATGTTATGTATATGGATACTTGTATGGCCTTATCGGCCTATGTTTTGAGTTTACAAATGATCATGTTGGCCTTATAGGCTCGTATGTCATATGTATAAGTCTTTATATCAAGTTGGGTCATCTGTATGAAGTATTCCCTTATGTTTATTCTGGTTAGCCCATGACGACTCTTTTGACCCATTTACCCATGATGATGTAATAAGAAAGATACGTTACGTTGGTACTCGGTTGGGTAAGGTACCGGGTTCCCGTCGCGCCCCATCAGTTTGGGTCGTGACAAAAATACTTCTTAAGGGAAAAGTCGTGACTACCGAGTTAGGGTGGAACTGGAAGTAGGGTCTGTGCTTTCGTGAAGCTACAACCAAGGCCAGGGCCAATTTTTCGAGGTGGGGGTACCTCGTCTCGGCGTCGACTTGTGTTTTGTTAATGTAATAGATGGGAGATTGCGCACCTTTATTTTCTCGGACCAAGACTGCACTCACAGCTACTTCGGATACAGCAAGGTAGATAAGGAGGCGTTCCCCAGATTTCGGTTTTGAAAGCAATGGTGGCGACAACAAGTAAGACTTTAACTCCTTCAGGTCTTGGGCGCACTCGGAGGTCCATTGGAGGTTGTTATCCTTTTTGAGTACGCTGAAGAATTTGTGGCACCTATCAGATGATCGCTAGATGAACCTTGAGAGGACGGCGATACGGCCAGTCAACCTCTGAACCTGTTTTTTGGCGGTTAAGCGCTCTAGTATCCCTTCGATGGCTTTGATTTAGTCGGGTTTGACCTCGATGCCTCGCTATGACACTAGGAAACCTAAGAATTTTCCTGAAGCCACACTGAATGCACATTTTTAGGTTTAGTTTCATTCCGTATTGCCTGAGTATGTCGAAGGTTTCTCTCAAGTGGTCGATATGATCTTTTTTCCTTTTGGACTTGACTAACATGTCATCTATGTAGACCTCCATCGTCTTGCCAAGTTGGTTCTTGATTATTTTTGTTACCAAGATTTGGTACGTTGCCTCTGCGTTTTTCAGTCTAAAAGGCATGACTCTGTAGCAGTACGTTCCTTGATGGGTGACTCTCTTTCATCAAAGCTCGACCTCGGCCCTGTTAATTGCTATGCCTCTTTTGCTTTGCCCTTCATTTGTTAAGTGGCCGTACAATCTAGGGCGATACGGTAACATTCCTAAGATGTGCGTTGTTCTCCTCGTATGCTGAATATTCCCCATGGAGTTTGAAATTTGATGACTTGGTACAAGTTGGAGGGGATGACACTCATGGCGTGTAACCATGGTCGCCCTATTATGGTTTTGTATGCCATGTCCTAGTCCATGATATGGAATGTGGTTTCCATAGTGACGCCGCCGACCAGGACGGAGAGTGTGATTTCTCTAGATGTTCGTTCAACTGCATTGTTAAAACTTGTTAGTGTGATGCAACACAACACTATCTTATCCTTGAGTTTCATTTGTGCAAGTAATCGAGGGTGGATAATGCATGTGCCAATCTCGTAGACGCCGTCTACCATAATGCGTCTCACATCCATATGTAGAATTCGTAAAGTGATAACAAAGGCATCATAGTGAGGGAAAGCCAAACCGTGGGCATCTGACTTATCGAAGATGATACTTTCTTCGAGTTCATCATACTGTTCGTGATTGATCGATCATTTGAGCTTATGGGTTCTGGTGAACTTTACGCTGTTGATGTAAGCATCGTCGCCGCCACTGATGATCATTTGGATGGTTCGGGTAGGTGAGGGTGGTTTCGGCGATCCCTGATGTTATTCGTGTCCTCTGGCAAAGTTGGTCCTTCCCCGGTCGCTCGGCAGTTCTTTGAGGTGTCCTTGTCGAAGCATGTTTATGACCTCCTATGCAGTCCTCGGTTTTGTGCCCTCGTTCTTGGTGGAACTCGCAAAGGGCATCTTGTGGTGCTTGGATCTGACCTCATCTTTTGCGGCCACTTTACCTTTGGTATGAGCTTCTTGCATAGACTATTTCTGAAGGTGGCATGAAAAAATTGTGAGGACATAACAAAGGGGGCATACCTCTCTCGTTCCGGTGAGTCCCTGTCTTTAGCTTGGTTGGGCCCTCTTCGTGGTAGGAGGGAGGCGCGATGGCGCTTCTGATATATGGCAGATGCCGTTCTCGGTTGGGTCGTGGAGCTACGAGGTCCCTCCTGATATCATTTTTTTGATCTTTCCTGGATTCGGCTTGTACCGAGGTTAATCGGACCACGGCACAATAGGCGTCATGTATCTCCTCCCAAGTAGTTGGAGGATATTTCTTAAGCCGACTTAATAACTTTCTCATCGCCCTTGAACCATTCTTACTCAACCCGTTCTGGAAAGCTATGACGGCCATTCCTTTCGATACATTCGGTAGGGTCATTCTTACTTGGTTGAATCGGGCGAGGAAGTCCCTCAATCCCTCTCCGGGCGACTGTTTGATAGAGAATATATCGTTCACTCTTGCCTCTGCCTTTTTGGCCCCGGCATGGGCCGTTACAAACTTGTCAGCCATCTTTTCGTGTTTCAATGGAACATGCAGTCAGCTATGAATACCATGTCAATGCTCCTCCAGTGAGGGTCTCGCCAAAGTTTTTCAACATAATGGAGGATACTTGTTCCTTGGTGAGGTCATTGCCTTTCACAACGGTGACATAGTGAGCTACATAGTCTTCGGGGTCGGTCGTACCATCATATAATTTCAGATAGGGCGGCATTTTAAAGGTCTTTGGTATGGCATGTGGGGCAGCTTCATCACTATATGGTTGCTCGACGAACCGACTAGCATCTCTCTTCGGCAAGAGCTTCAGGGCACCTAGTATCTTGTCGACCCTTTCTTGGTGCTCTCACATTTGGTCCCGAAGTGCTTTGTTCTCGTTCTCCATTTCTTCCATCTTTCTCAAAATGGCTGTGAGGGTGTTGTCACCTCACCATTAACGATGTTGTGAGTAATACCTGTCATTGAAAGAGGGAACGGGCCATGCTGCTCGCCTGTAGTTGGTGTAACGCAAGTCCTCGCGTTTTCTATAACTGTATCCTGAGCAGGCTTGTGGAGGATGCTGGTTAGCGTGTCAGTTAGCCAAGCCTCGAGGAGCTTTTTTTACTGTTCCTGGCGTCTCTTCCATCACGGACGTGGAAGCTCCTTTACCGCGAGACGTTGCGATACTACCCTGAGGAAGAGGTGACCCGCCTCGCCTGGGGGAGGCATTAGGCGTTATATCCTCACTTTCTGTTTCAAAAACCTCATTGATGGTGTTCAAGAGGTTGGTTGTAAGGTCGGTTATTACCCTCGTTCTTTCATCTCCGTTACTTGCCATATCAGATCTGTGCGTACGAGGAAAAGGAATTTTGTTCTTGGTTTTTTGTTAGCAATCAGTGCTAGTTGTAGATCTAGAGGAAACTAAAAATTTAACTAGGAAATCCCCACAGACGGCGCCAAATCGTTTGACCAAAAAGATAAACTTTCAGTTGAACTATTAAATTTTATGTAACAAGGGGTTAAACTTAGTTAATGATAATATCTCTAGATTTAGCACTTGACAGCCTGGATAACGTAAGATAAAGTTGGTGGGAAACTGAAAGTAATGCACATTTAATATTCCAAAAGATGTGAGCAATAATAGAGGAGTATCTAGCAATAAATAGCAGTAAATGGAATTTATGTAAATAAGGAGAATGATTCACCCAATAATGAATGAGATAGATGATTATTCTTTCTGACAGTGATGAATGACAGACAAATCCTAGAATGTTTGAACTATTCTCGGATCTGATGGAAAAGTATGGAATAATGTGAGCAAGAATCTTGATGAAAAGGTAAAGTTTGTATCTTTGCTAGAGAGAAAGAATCTTCTTCTCAAAAAGTGTTTTTGTCAAGTGAATATTACATGTCCTACACTATTGACTCTTTTTCTATTTATATGAGACATACTCCTAACAAACCCTAATAGTACAAGTGCAGAGAATATTCTCTTTACAATCCTATTACAAAAACTATCCTTTATTGTTCCATCCTTGGTGCTCGACCTCGATCGTTGTTGACAACCCGACCACGAATCTCACTGCTTTATGGTCGACCTCGGCCGATCCTTTCCTTAATGCCGCGTTACACTAAATTTCCTTAGGGTAGATTTGGCCTATACAGTAAGGTCTGCGTACACACTATCCTCCCCAGACCCCACTAGTGGAATTTCACTGGGTCGTCATTGTTGTTATATACATATACACATTTACCGACTATTTTAAATTTAAGCGCTTGGGTAGACGGCTATTTAAGTTAATTCTTGTTTGGGGGAAAGATACAGTAGAAATGGCATGGGGTAGCCACTATTTAAGGTGGTAGTTATTTTTTATCCAGCAATTCTAATGTTGAGCAAAAATAGCCACTACTCTATTAAAATTAATCTGAAAAGATATTTTTACCCTTTCTTCCCTTGCTTTTTTTCCCAAACCCTCGCCATTCAGAAAAGAATGTCAGAGATCTTACCTAGATGACAGAGAGTTTGATCTAGTCCCTGGTTCGCCTTTTTGACTCATAACCTTATCTGGTGTCTTCCTTAATCTGTCACTCAATCAAACAGTTATTGCCATGTTTCAATAATTCCCAAATTAGCACACACCATAACACTACATCAATTTGAGAAAGCATTTTATATTTATTTTGCAAATATACTTCATTCTGCTGTCAAAAATTAGACAAATCAAGGCAGATGTAAAAGTTGCACATAAATCAAGAAAAGGAAAAGACATACTGCTAAAATTGATTTGAAGTCAGCTAGATGAGGGTAAAAAATGCAGTACTGGATCCTCAAACAGTGAAAGGGTGGTTGATCTTGAGTTTTAGTTTCCTGAACTTAGACTAACAAGCTCAAAAGTTAAGAACTATAGGTCCTGAACTTACAGTTACAAGTTCAAAAAGTTAAGGACAATAGGTTCTGAAGTCCTGAACTTAGACTAACAAGCTCAAAAGTTAAGGACAATAGGTCCTGAACTTAGGCTAAGAAGCCCAAAAGTTAAGGACAATAGGTCCTGAACTTAGACTAACAAGCTCAAAAGTTAAGGACACTTGGTCCTGAACTTACAGTTACAAGTTCTAAAGTTAAGGACATGTAATCCTGAAGTCCTGAGGTTAAGTTCAAAAGTTAAGGACATGTAGTCTTGAAGTCCTGAACTTAGAGTTCCAAGTTCAAAAGTTAAGGACATGTAGTCGTGAAGTCCTGAACTTAGAGTTCCAAGTTCAAAAGTTAAGGACATGTAGTCCAGAAGTCTTGAACTTAGAGTTCCAAGTTCAAAAGTTAAGGACATGTTCAAAAGTTAAGGACATGTAGTCCTGAAGTCCTGAACTTAGACTTCCAAGTTCAAAAGTTAAGGACATGTAGTCCCGAAGTCCTGAACTTAGAGTTCCAAGTTCAAAAGTTAAGGACATGTAGTCCTGAAGTCCTGAACTTATGTTCAAAAGTTAAGGACATGAGCAGAAGGGTATTTTCGTCCAGACATTTAATATTTATTAAAGCAGTGGCTAAAGATTAAAGACATTTTAAACAGTGACTTAAAATTAAATACATGTATTATTAATGGCTAACCGTGCACTTCCCCCAAAGATACAACGTCGTGTAACCTCTGAGATGATGAGCCCATGTCTATTAATGTGAACCAAAACGTGTAGCCTTCTTTGACAGGGATTTGATTTGTGTGAAAGAGATTAGAAATGTATTTTTCATTTATAATGCTCAAAAATATTAGACTGCTAATGTCTAGTCTGCGGACAACCTTTTTCGAGCCTTCATCAATTTCTAAAGCATTATCTTTAGAAAATCTATTACTATATTAAAAGTACGAAGGCCCTTAGCAAAATATCGTTTACTTTTTTTACCCTAAAAAATAGAGTTACATTAGACAAAAAAGTCTTTTAGTTATTTTTCTAATATTTAGCAACTATAATCTTTACTATTAAATCTATTTACTTATTTAAATTATGTAAGAATTCTAAATATTTAAGAATTTGAAATCAACTAAAATTTTCCATATTAAACTTTTACTTATTCCAACTATGCACAAACACGCTTTCGCTTAAGTATTCTCATACCAAATAGAAAATTTTTACTCTTTCTTCTTGAAGGCCGTTTCCATTTGAAATGCTTGGACTAAAATAAATTAAAAGATAAATTAAAATTAAAGAATTTATTTAATAACCAATAAAAGAAAGTAGACATTACTTTTCGATTGAAAGGAACATATTTTACTCCATAATAGTATGAAGGTTTACGTTTATTTTTTTTCAAGTATAATAATCAAGTAACATAATGTCTTATTTATTGAATCCAAACAGACGATATATTATTTTTAATTGTTAATGATTATGTAAAGTCAATCAATGTCACGACCCAAAATCCACTAAGGGTCTTGGTGGCGCCGGACACCTCTGTCAGGCAAGCCCACTAAATCATCAATTAAATCCTCTTTTAATACTTTTGAAATCTAGAATTTTTCCTTCCATTTTTCATAAATAAAAGATCACTAATTGAATTCAAATTATTTGTACAAATCCGTTAAAAACCTTCCCAGAAACCCGGTGTCACAAGTGCACGAGCCACTACTGATAAGTGAAATAAAATACAACATCCGTCCGAAATACAGAGGACAGGAAATAATATACAAATGCTAAAAGGAACTACACTAGCTGCGGTCGCCTCGAATGATGCAGCTCACCTAGTCCCAGAAACATCCGTGCTGCTACACCCAGTAGGCTGCTAGAGGTATATATACCCGTGCAACAAAAATGCACAGAAGTGTAGTATGAGTACGTGATCAACGTGTACTCAGTGAGTATCCCGCCTAATCCCGAAGGGGTAGAGATGAGATGGCCAACTTCGACACTCACTAGAGGTCAATATCAATATTCAATAATGTGAGGATAATCATGGATTCATATAGTAGTTCTAATTCACGAAGCCAGGAAAACAGGTAAACACCTTCAACAATTAATCAAGGGCTTCCAAGGTTTATTCTTTATTATCTTTTCAATTTATATCAAGCCACGAAGGGCAAGTTTCGCGACTAAAAATCCTCAAGCGACAAATAACATGCGCAAATCACACCGAGGCGACGGCCCGATTCAACAGGAATGTAAAATGTGCACTGCCGAGGGTCGAGCGGCACGAATCATAGATGCATCTATTTTCACCGAGGCGTTCGGCCCGTTCCATAAATAAACATATATCCTGCTCGCGAATCATCCATGCGACGCAGGCACACATAAAATATATGCTCAAGTAGGAAATTAAGAGTTTACCGGGCTATTTTATCAAATAAAAACCAAATCCTCTTTTAACAATTCAAGAAAACGATGTTTAATCCTTTTGAAATTCATTTACTAGTTCAACTTGATTTTTAACAATTCAAATGTCAATAAGGTTCCAAATATCCCAGGTATAGCATGCTTTGGGTCCTAGACTACCCGGACAATAGCATAATAGTAGCTACGCACGGACTCTCGTCACCTCGTGCGTACGTAGCCCCCACAATTAGGGGCACATAATCAATTTAACTCACCTATGGGGTAGTTTCCCCCTCACAAGATTAGAATGAAGACTCACCTCGCTCCGAAGACTCAAAACCGGCATTCTACATTCTTCCGAGGACTCCAATTGATGCACCACGCTCCAATACTAGCCAATGGTTACGAAAATCCATTAATATATGCTCAATTATTCATTACAACTAATTTATAGCAATTCCTAACCCCGATTGGAAAGTTGACCAAAACGCCCTCGGGCCCACATGGCCGGAATCCAAAACTTTTCGAAGATAAAGTTTACCCATAACCTTAGGAACTCGAATATATAATTTTCTCTTAATTCCATACTCAAAATCGTAATCAAAATCCAAGATTTCTAATTTCCTAGGTTTTCAACCAAAACCCCAAATTTACACTAATCTTCATACTTAAATCCATACATAATTGATATATTTAACGCAAAAGTGATGGGGATAACTTACCTTAACATTGACGACGAAAATCCCCTCATTGAAGCTCTCCAAAATCGCCCCAGGCCATGAGAAATATGAGAGAAATGGTCAATCCCCGACTTTAAATTAACCTTCTGCCTCCAGGGATTTTCGCTTCTGCGGAAATAATCCCGCTTTCGCGGTCCCGCTTTTGCGGAAAATATTGCGCTTCTGTGGTCCCTGGGCTCAAGCCCATTTTCGCTTCTGCGATGAGCCAACCGCTTCTGCGGTTCCGCATCAGCGGATCAAGGGCCACTTCTGCGGTCCTGGCTGCCCTCGCCCTCGTCCGCTTCTGCGGCTTCTTCTTCGCTTCTGCGGGGCCGCTTCTGCGGTCCCATTTCCGCAGAAGCGGAAATACCAGATACCAGCTGCCTCAGCATTTCTTCAAACTCCGGATTCGATCCGTTAGCCACCCGGAATCCACCCGAGGCCCCCGGGACCCCAACCAATCATACCAACCAGTTCCAAAACACATTACGGACTTGCTCGAGGCCTCAAATCATAACAAACAACGCTAAAACCATGAATTACACCCCGATTCAAGTTTTGTGAACTTTGAACTTTCCAACTTCTATTTCCGATGCCTAAACCTATCAAATCACGTCCGATTGACCTCAAATTTTGCACACTAATAATATTTGACATTATGGACCTACTCCAACTTTCGAAATTGAATTCCGACCCCGATATCAAAAAGTCAACCTCCAGTCAAACTTCCCAAAAACCTTCAAATTTCTATCTTTAGCCAAATGGCTTCAAAATGACCTACGGACCTCCGAATTCACTTCTGATCGCGCTCCCAGCTCTGGAATCACCATACGGAGCTATTCCCAGACTCGGAATCCCAAACGGACATCGATAACACTGAAATGCACTTCAAGCCAAACTTAAGAAATTCCTTCTAAAATGCTAACTTCCACATTAGGCGCCAAAACGCTCCCGGTTTATCCAATACCCGATCCGGGCATACGCCCAAGTCCAAAATCATCATACGAACCTGCTGGAACTTTCAGATCCTGATTCCGAGGCCGTTTACTCAAAATTTCAATCCTAGTTCATTCTTTCAACTTTAAGCTTCCGAAATGAGGATTCTCTTCCCAAATCAACTCCGAACTTCCCGAAATTCAATTCCGACCATGCGTACAGTCATAATACCGAAAATGAAGCTGTTCATGGCCTCCGACTGCTGAACGGAGCGCTAGCACGCGAAACGACCGGTCGGGTCGTTACAATCAAGATATTATCACATTCTAATATTTAGCAACTATAATCTTTACTATTAAATCTATTTACTTATTTAAAATAGGTAAGAATTCTAAATATTTAAGAATTTGAAATCAACTAAACTTTTCCATATTAAACTTTTACTTATTCCAACTATGCACAAACACGCTTTCGCTTAAGTATTCTCATACCAAATAGAAAATTTTTACTCTTTCTTCTTGAAGGCCGTTTCCATTTGAAATGCTTGGACTAAAATAAATTAAAAGATAAATTAAAATTAAAGAATTTATTTAATAACCAATAAAAGAAAGTAGACATTACTTTTCGATTGAAAGGAACATATTTTACTCCATAATAGTATGAAGGTTTACGTTTATTTTTTTTAAGTATAATAATCAAGTAACATGATGTCTTATTTATTGAATCCAAACGGACGATATATTATTTTTAATTGTTAATGATTATGTAAAGTCAATCAAGATATTATCACAGTTTGAAGACGTGCATACCGAAATTTGTTTTCAACTGTTTTCTTACTTATCTCTTAATTAAAATTAAGAAAATAATTTAAGAGGAAGAAGTTTAGCATTTTGATACCAAATATTCAAATGTGATAAAACATTAGAATAATTGCGGTAATTTTTTTTAATATCTATAACTTTCAAATAATAAAATTTTATTTATTATGTCTTTTCTTACTCAAACTATGCAGGATATTATAATATTTAAAATTCCAAAGTCAATTAAAAGTTTAACTAAATTATTCTCTTTAATTTGTAACAATAAATTTTTGTCAAATATCTGTATCAACATTACGATTGTGACAACGCCAATTCAAGTTATAAAAGAGAACATTAATCTTCTTTTTAATTAAGTAAGATTCAATCAGTTGAACTCAAGTACCATGTCAGTATAATATTACTAACAAATAATTTTAATTAATTAACTGTAATTTATATTGTAACTCAATAAAATATCTTAAAATATGTATACATATAAATAAATATTTTAAAAACTATTGCAATGATTATATGTACCCATCAAAATCTCCATAAAATATTAATAAACTTCTATACCTTTTGAGAATTATATTTCACTACAAAATACTTCATGTTAGATAAAATAGTAATCAACGTTAATTCTCTACCTTAATCTTTTTGACAATCATTGTTTTCTTTCAAGAAAAAACTTAGTTAGATATAGACATTACCTATCCAATTGAATATTTTGGTACGATAACTAAATTTAATAATATATCTCGTTGTTTTCCGTATTTTTTAATTTGAGTTTCACTAGAAATAAGATGAAATCCATAATATTAGGTATTTAAACTAACATAATTAATTTTTAAGAGCATGGTGAATATAGTATTGTTGCAATAATATTTGAATACAAGTCGACATATTATTCAACTACTAAAGCAAATGCATAACTCATATTGTTAAAGTTATGATAAGACATTGAAATACTTTTTTTTATTACGTCGGGTAAATATGATAATATTTATCTTTTTTAAGAGCTTGCTATTTTTAAAAAAATTATTTTATAATTCAATTACATAGTTTAACAATATTTATGTGATTTTAAAATTCATTTTACATTGGACAAAATAGTAATATTATTGTTTTCCTAATATATAGGATTCTAAGATCCTATAATTTTAGTTATTAAATCTTTCCTTGTTTGAATTATGTAAGAACGAATTCCTAATATTTAGGAACTTGTATGTGAATCTTACCTTATATAAATTAGTAAAAAATAGATTAACCCACAAAATCGTATATTTAATGCAAAAGCATTATAACAATGAACCACAAGAATTTCTTAAAATTTATATCTAAATAATAAGGTTTAAAGCATATCGGCCACCTTGACATGGTAATATATTTATTCCGACCTTGATATGGTAATGGAATTCACCATTTTCTACTTTGAAACTGTCTTTAAGCACAATTTCACGATTTTTAAAAATTAAATTATTAAACAATTTAAACTAGATCTCTTCAATTACAGTTCAATATTTTTCTTTCATCAATATAATATCTGATTAAATTAACATATTAAGTTATGTACGAGTCGATATTGTTATATTTATCTAACATTGTCTTCTAAAATGAACTTAAGAATATACAATTTTCCAAAAAACAAAATCTTAAATGTTTAATAATTATAGTTTCTTGCTTAAACTTTAAAAGAAGCATGATAACTTGTGAAATGAAGTAATTACATTATAACTGGAATCAATTTTATGTTATATATTTACGAAGATGATTGAACACTTATAGAATAGATTTTCTTCTTCTTATTGAATAACTAAATAGGATAAATAATTATCATTTAAGGAACTTAATTATACTTTTTAATTATTTTATTTTATTTTATAACTAAATTACAAGTTTTAATGTAATATTTTTATATTCTTATAAAAATAATTTTATTTGAACAGTGTAGAAAGTTTTAGCATTCACAATACTTTAAATAATTAAATTTTAATTACCTTATATAATTATTTTCATATTTGAACGACACATAATTGTAATCCCTTTCATGTTATAATTAAATATCGAAAACTTGGAATGAGCTAATATTAAGAATTTGAATCAACAAAAAATAAATTAGTTCTTTTAATGTCAAGGACAAATAGTTAAGTCAAAAAATCCAATTCAATTATTTGTTAAATTCATCGTATAATTAAAATTATTTTTCAAGTTGACAAAACTCTTAGGATGCCTAAATTTGTTTGCATAAGAATAGTATTTGGGATGAAAAAAATAAAATAAGATAGAAAAATTAACATGGAAATTTGTATGGATAAGCCTTTTCAACTAAAACTATATACTATATTTTAAGGAGTATAAAATAATTTTTATTTTATAATACAAGCATACTATATTTAATAATAAAACATAATTTTCTGAAAGATTCTATATTCACTGACTTAGGTACAAGACTAGTAATTTTAAAATTTGGAAAGCGCAAAATTTAAGGTCAAATTTCTTTTATCGGACTTTTTCTCACCTTTTTTTCTTGCACTTATTTGGCAAGAGACTTACGAAGAGATCAGTATAAATAGGAGCAAAAGAATTGCATCTTACCAATAGCGTAGTTTTAATATCCGTTATAAATATGCGTTTAGTGATATTATATTTTTCACAAAAGATTGGTAAATAAAACACATAATAAGTATAATAACTATAGTGTCATATCTTTTTTCTCTATTCAAATTATAATTGATCATAACATATCATTTATTCACGATTTATTATAAATAGTTTTGTTTTGATCCCTGAAATGCAACATCAGAAAATAGTGCTCAGAAACATAAACCCCTCTTGTGACGACCCAAAGGGTCATCACTTGTTTTCTTACTCATTCCGTGCTTCTGAGGCCTTGAAAAACCTCATTTAGGGTTGCCTCGATTTGCGTGCACAGTCCGGGCGCGTAGCCGGAAAGCTTAAATATGAATTCTGTGAGAAAAATGCTAAATTTTGATATTAAATTGATTAAATTTGACTTTGGTCAACATTTTGGGCAAACGGACCCGGACCCGTGATTTGACGGTCTCGGAGGGTCCGTAGGAAAATATGGGACTTGGGCGTATGCCCGGAATCGAATTCCGAGGTCCCAAAATCGAGAAATGAATTTTTGTGTGAAATTGTTTTCTGGAAATGATTAAGGAAAATGAAAATGAAATTTGATTAAAAGACTATGGTATCGGGCTTGTATTTTGGTTCCGGCGCCCGGTACAAGTCTTATATATGATTTAAGCGCTTTCTGTAAAGTTTGGATGAAATCGGACGTCGTTTGACGTGTTTCGGACTTAAAACTCTAAATTTGAAAGTTTATGAGGTTTGAGGAAAAATTTGTGATTTTGAGGTTGATTCGTTGTTTTTGATGTTATTTTGGCGATTTGATCACACGAGTGAGTCCGTAGGATGTTATTGAGGTGGTGTGCATATTTGGTTTGGAGCCCCGAGGGCTCGGGTGAGTTTTGGATAAGTGTCGGATTGCATTTTTGCATTTTTGAAAAAAATCTGGTATCTCTGATCTGCAGGCTTCACATTTGCGAAGTGAGTACTCGCAAATGCGAAGGTCCAGCTCTCGCAAATGCGAAGGCTGGTTCGCAAATGAGAAACCAGCCCAGGCCTGACAATAATGCGAAGGTCCAGGGTTCGCAAATGCGAGACCTTTTTCGTAAATGCGAAGGTCCCCTAATAGGCCTGAGTTCGCAAATGCGAACAAGAGTTCGCAATTCCCATACAGTTCGCAATTCCCATATCTGCAGCCCAGCAATTTTCATACTTAGTCGAATTTTAGGCCATTATTCATCCCACTTTCAAAATACAACTCCTTAGGTGATTTTTCAAGAACAAGTTTCATCCCAAATCATTTGTAAATTAATTTTTACTTAATTCTTTCACTCATTAACATCATTTAACATGTTTTCCACTTAGAATCAATGATATTCATGGGTGAAATTAGGGGTTTTGGGTAGAACCTAGGATTTTCAAAAATTGGGGATTTGGACCTCAATTTGAGGTCCGATTTCAAAACAAATTACATATTTGAGTTTGCGGGGGAATGGGTAACCGGGTTTTGGTTCGAACTTCGGATTTTGACCACGTGGGTCCGGGGGCAATTTTGAAATTTTTGGAAAAAACTTGGAAAATTCATTTTTATGCATTCAAATTGATTCATTTAGTGTTTAGTAAAGTAATTGAGTAATTTGTGGCTAGATTCGAGCGGATTGGAGGTGGAATCACGGGGTAAAGCTATAGTTGAGGCTTGAGTTGAGTTCAAAGCATCGAGGTAAGTGTTTGGTTTAACCCTAGCTTGAGGGATTAGGAGTTGAGTCATAATTGCTACTTGTTTGTGTTGAGTACGACATATGGGCATGGTGACGAGTATCCATGCGTCGGTGTCAAGCATGATCGTGAGTCTTAATTTGATAATTGTGTACCCTTGTTTGATCCTATGAACGTTGTGATTAAATATTGGTATTAGTTGTGCCAGGAAGAAGTTGAATAGGATTGGTTATAGCTGACTCTCCCTTGTCGGGATGTTTGACTTGTTGTTATAGTTCCCTTGCCGGGAAAGAGTATTAATTTGATTGTTCCCTTGCCGGGAAGAGTATTAATTTGATTGTTCCCTTGCCGGGATTGTATTGTGTATTGTATTGAAAGTAAAGGGAGCGGGTGGTACGCCCACCACAAGTGATATTGCAATGGGATCGGGTGGTACGTCTACCACAAGTGATATTGAAATGGGATCGGGTGGTACGCCTACCACGAAGTGATATTGAAATGGGATCGGGTGGTACGCCTACCACAAGTGATGTTGAAATGGGAGCGGGTGGTATGCCTACCACAAGTGATACTGAAATGGGAGCGGGTGGTACGCCTACCACGAGTGATATTGAAATGGGAGCGGGTGGTACGACTACCACGAGATAATGAGAAATGGGAACGGGTTGTACGCCTGCAACAAGATGAGTTGAATATGAAAGTTGTTTTACCTTTTCATTATTGTTAGAAGTTAAACTGTAGATGTACGTACCATTATTCCTGTTATTTTGATTCTATCTGTTACCCTAAAGCATGCTCCCTTCCCCAGCTTAAATTATTATTTTCTTGCTATTTTTCCGTTGTACTTGTATATATATATCTGCACAGGTTTATCTTGAGTCTGGTCCTAGCCTCGTCACTACCTCGCCGGGGTTTAGGCCCAGGACTACGTTAC
>NC_031990.1:40108582-40113866 GCF_001879085.1 Nicotiana attenuata
TTTGGCTTGCCTAGCTTCTACGAGTAGGCGCCATCACGACTCCCGAGGGTGGGAAATCCGGGTCGTGACAAGTTGGTATCAGAGCTCTAGGTTACATAGGTCTCACAACTCACGGACAAGCTTAGTAGAGTCTGGGGGATCGGTACGGAGACGTCTGTATTTATCCCCTAGAGGCTACCGAGTTAGGAAAAGTTTCACATTTGTTCTTTCTTGTCGTGCGGGTTTGGTTTCTCAATGCTAAATGAATTTCTACTCTGTTCTTTCGCAGATGGAGAGAACACGCACTTCTTCATCTTTCGATCAGCAGTCCGAGCCCCAGACAGCTCCCGCTATGGGGCAGAGGGCGAGGCCGAAGCCGTGCTAGAGGCCGAGGTAGGGGCGGAGCTCAACCCCGAGTAGCAGCACCAGTGGCGGAGCCTCAGGTTGACATTGACGAGGAGGTTTCGGCCCCAGCCCCAGCAGTTCTGGTGGGCCCAGCTCAGGTCCCAGAGGGGTTTATTGCTACCCCAGTTCTTCAGGACGCTCTGGTCCGATTGGTGGGTCTCATGGAGAGCGTCACCCGAGCAGGATTGCTTCCTGTAGCAACAGCCGTCTCTCAGGCTGGAGGAGGGGCCCAGACTCCTGCTACTCGCACTCCGGAGCAGGGAGTTCCCCCGATTCAGACTCCAGCAGTTCAGCCAGTTAGAGCAGCTCAGCCGGGGTGTGGTAGCCCAGGCCGGTGATGGGGCAGCTATGTCAGCCGATGCTTTATGGAGGTTGGATATGTTCACCAAGCTCTTTCACTACTACTTTTCATCGGTGCATCTACCGAGGATCCTCAGGATTATTTGGACAGCTGCCACGAGGTTCTTCGGAACATGGGTATTGTTGAGTCCAATGGAGTGGACTTTGCTGCATTTCGCCTATCTGGATCCGCCAAGACTTGGTGGAGGGATTTCTGTTTAGCTAGACCAGCAGGGTCTCCAGCCTTGACATGAGATCAGTTTTCAGTGTTGTTTCTAGAGATGTTTCTCCCTATCACGCAACGTGAGGCCTATCAGAGGCAGTTCGAGCGTCTCCATCAGGGATCCATGTCAGTCACCCAGTACGAGACCAGGTTTATTGAGTTGGCTCGCCATGCTATTGTCATACTCCCCACTGAGAGGGAGAGAGTGAGACGGTTTATTGATGGACTCATTCAGCCTATTCGTCTCCAGATGGCTAGAGAGGCGGGGAGTGACATCACTTTTCAGGAGGCGGCCAATGTGGCCCGGAGGATCGAGATGGTATTGCCACAGGGGGGTGGTCATAGAGCAGACAAGAGACCCCGTCAGTCAGGCCGATTCAGTGGTGCCTCATCTGGAGGCAGAGATTCTTATGATAGGGGTCAGCCTTCTAGGCCTTTCCAGTCAGCCCTCCAGGTTTTCTCAGGGTGCCCCAGGTGATCGTGGTTTCCATGGGCATTATTCTGATCAGCAGCCATTCAGTGCACCGCCAGCTCCTATCAGTGCACCGCCGCTCCAGAGTTTCCGTGGTGGTCATTCAGGTCGACAGGGCCAGCAGACTCAGCAGCCGAGGACTTGTTTTACTTGTGGCGACACGAGGCACATTGCTAGGTATTGCCCTCGAGCTTCGAGCAGTTCTCAGCAGCAGGGTCTCCGTCCTATGATTCAGGCACCAGATGTTCCACAGGCCGCCCAGCTAGCTAGAGGCGGGGGTAGAGGTACCAGAGGTGGAGGTAGAGGTCATAGAGGTGGAGCTCAGACCGCCAGAGGTGGAGGCCAGCCAGCAGCAGGCCGTCCCAGAGAGGTAGATCAGAGTGGTGGGGCCTAGCCCCGATGTTATGCTCTTCAGGCTAGGCCCGAGGCAGAGGCTTCAGATGCGGTTATTACAGGTACGGTTCTGGTTTGTGATAGAGATGCTTCAGTGTTGTTTGACCCGGGGTCTACGTATTCATATGTGTCATCCTATTTTGCCCCGTATTTGATCATGCCTAGTGATGCATTGGGTATTCCTGTTTATGTGTCTACATCGGTTGGTAATTCCATTGTGGTCGATCGAGTCCATCGCTCTTCTGTTGTGGTGATTGTCACACCTCCTTTTCACACTACACCCGCGGAAGGGTATAATAAAGGGAGTTATTTCCAACTTGAAGTGACAATCGGAACGGGACTTATTATTAAGATTTCAGAGTCGCCACTTGGGAGATTAAGGGTGCCCCAAGTCACCAGTTGAATCCCGAACCGAGGAAATTATGACTCTGTTAATAGTCAGCGAACCAGAAATCCGAGTAAGGAATTCTGTTAACCCGGGAGAAGGTGTTAGGCATTCCCGGGTTCCGTGGTTCTAGCACGGTCGCTCAACTGTTGTATTTGATTTTATCTGATTTCGAAATATGTTCTAGCTTATGTGCTTTTTATTAGTAAACCGCTTTTATTTTTATTTATTCGATTTTTAAACGAATTGCAACGTCGTGGAAATGCGCCTCAAACCACGTCGCACCAGTGCACCCGTGATTGTTAACACATTTCGACTTCGTTGAGATTTGGATTTGGGTCACGTAAATGTGCACCCGTGTTTAGGAAGGTGATTTTATTTAAAATGCGCGCCTAAAGTAGCTACGCGTTTATTAACTATGTGGGGAGCCATGAAATTCGCTAAATGGCACATCCAGAAGTCTAAATATTTTAATATAAGCAATTAATGAGGGCCCCGCAATTTGTGTGTTTTATTCGGCGAGGCTCGTCTCATCATTCATTAAAAGGCCAAACTAAAAATGAATAAGATTTTTCTATTTTTTGATTTGTCTCTAATAAAGGAAGAAGTCTAGTTGATTATTATTGTGAAAGTGTACACAGCTTACCAATTGGGCAATATCGAGTCGATTGTCTTCCTAGCCTTAGGCCAAAACAGACCAATCCACACGGGACTGGCAGACTGGACAGAATTTCCCCAATAAACCAAGTGTTGGGCCTAAAATCAGCCCAGGTCCTGAGAGGCCACTTAAACCCAGGGCTAACGCCAGCCCAAGTGAGGGGCTAATGGATGGGGTCACATATCAGTAAAGACTAATGCCCACGTTATTCAAAAATAGGCTGTTAAGCCTCGATCCGTTGACAGGTCCCAATCAGAACTGGAGCTTAAGCAAATTTACACGGAAAAATACTACTGAATATATTTCAAGTTGTCCAATTGTATCCATTACTGGCTGCAACTAATTTCAGAAATATACACGGGATAACTAGACTAAGGTGATTACTAATAATATGGAGGTATCAAACTTAAGAGGTTCAAGTCCTTATTCTATTCTGACTTCAACTTATCAGGCTAATGTGTTACATTACCTTATTACACTTGTTCATACAAATAATTGCAATAGGCAGTCCTATTGACATGAAACAGAAATCGAAACAGTCCAATCATAAATCTCATTGCAGAAAGTAGACATTAGATTCTAACATGTGAACTGCTATACTCAGAATTAAATCTTATTGCACAGTCCATACGAATAGTCCAGTTATACAGTCCAGTTAACAGTCCAGTATTTACACATACAAAATTGATTCGACACTGTGCTGATTAAATCTAACGCCTATTTAACTATCAATACACCACAGTCCGAGCAGCACACTTCAAGATCAAACAGATGAACATTTGTATTCCATTTCAAGCTTAATGTTACAGCAGGGCAGATTCAAATGTTGTACCTTTGGTAATTGCAAATAAAGAAAGGAAAAGATTCAGTAGCAAGTTGACAGTTTGCAACAGTAGCCAGGAAGAAGTTGAATAATCCAGTAATAACTCAATCAACACAGCAAATTCCGGAATTAGGTTTGAAACTCCAGCAATGAAACCAAAACATCAAACAATTTCAGAGCACCATATGCAGTCCAAAAAAAATCGATTACTCATATTCAATTTATAAGCAATTTCAAATAGACCTTACAACAATCCTTTGGCAGCTACTATTCACATATAGAACAGTATACTCGAACACCAGCTTATTTCTGATCTCATGCTGAGATCAGTATTGTTTTGAAGGAATTTGTATGATTTTTTTAAACTCTGTTTTATGCCTTTTGGAAGGGGTTTATAGAGACTGCCCAAAACTTCTTCATCAAGGGCAAATGAATGCCTATTTATAGATGAACTTAGGGGTCCAATTTCCAGATTTTTCCTTTTACCCCCTTAGTCCTATTCTAATTTCAGTGTTTACCCCATTATTTCTGATTTGTTACACAAGACAACTAACTTAAGTTATTTAGAACCTACACTAAGTCCCTCCTAGAAAGTTCTATGCTTATTACAATCCCTATTTCTCTCCTTACCCCCCTTCAAAAATTACCAAATCTGATGAAAGTTACCCTTTTCCCCATGCCTAAACTACCCTTTTGAACTCCTGAAATTAACTTAGCCTACAATTAACTACACTAACCTTTCAACAACCTGGTCCAAAATAACTATTTCATGCAAATTAACCAGCCACCAATCCAATCGCAAAATCCTAAATTCAAATAACTACTGATTTTCGGATATTAACAACTACTAATAACAAGTCAAGTCAAACAGTGCCCAAATATAGTTATCGATCAACTAATTAGAACAAATAACCATTACATGAAGCCTGGAGAAAGATTTAAGCAACTCAAAACTTTAAACTAAATCCAAACATGAATCAAGTCCTAATTCTAAAGAACTCAGTAAACTAAATTGACAAACGACCCAATTCTCACATTGATTAAAAAGAACAAATGAAGAATCAAATAAAGAAAAGGCTAACCTATTTGAACACTGGTTCTAACCGAAAAAAATGAGGAGAAATAAACTCAAGCCCTAATATTGATTGATCAATAGGAAATATCAGTCAAGGAAGAAGAGACTAAACGAAGAAGAACAAGGAAAAACTTACTTATGGAGTCCGAGGGTTCTGCCGTCCTTAGATTTAAAATTCGAACGACTCCAGTAATATTCGAAACACTACTGACGTGTGGATTCTTTCATGAGGGAGGGAGAGTATCATGTGAGTCCGATTTGATAGAATTTGGGTATTTTATGGGTTTAAGGCCGATTTTTGATTTGACAAATTCGAAGAACAATGCACGAGGATTGAATGAAGCTGGTCAGGGTTTGGAAAGAGGATCTTGGGGAGAACTATGATGTAAAAATGGAGTTTGTTTGGTGGTGGCGCCGCCTGGGCGGCGGAGGCGGCGTTCCCTGCTTTTTCGATATTCCCCCCCCCCCGAAGCAGATTGGCTACCTTCGAAGAGGATATTCTTTGGGCGTTTGGAAAAGGGAATCTCTCTCT
>NC_031990.1:40119142-40187218 GCF_001879085.1 Nicotiana attenuata
CCCAGGCAACGAAGGGCCATGGTGCCGACATTGTATGCAATTCCGAGGGCGGAGAATGAATCAAATCTCCATGTATCTGACATTGATGACATTTGCGCACGAAACTGATGCAATCTCGTTCCATCGGTAAGCCAATAATACCCTGCTCGGAGGATCTTCTTTGCCAATATGTATCCACTCATATGAGGTCCGCAAACTCCCGCATGCACCTCAGCCATGATAACTGTAGCCTGTCTGGCATCTATGCATCTCAATAACCCCAGATCTGGAGTTCTCTTGTACAACACTCCTCCACTGAAGAAAAACCCGCTTGCCAAGCGTCGAATTGCTCTCTTTTGATCCCCCGTAGCCTGTGTCGGGTATACTCCCATCCGAAGATACTCTTTTATGTCATGGAACCATGGCTCACCATCAAATTCTTCCTCCACCACGTTACAATAGGCATGCTGATCTCGAACCTGAATATGTAATGGATCCACGTAAGCCTTGTCCGGATGATGCAACATTGATGCCAAGGTGGCCAAAGCGTCAGCAACCTCATTGTGCATCCTTGGAATGTGTTTGAAATCTATTGACTGAAACCGTTGACAAAGTTCATGCAAGCACTGCCGGTATGGTATGAGCTTCAAGTCCCATGTTTCCCACTCTCCCTGAATCTGGTGTACAAGAAGATCCGAATCACCAATGACCAAGATTTCCTGAACACCCATGTCTATAGCCAGTCTCAGTCCCAGGATACAGGCTTCGTACTCAGCCATGTTGTTGGTGCAATAGAAACGAAGTTGAGCAGTGACAGGGTAGTGTTGCCCTGTCTCAGAAATCAGTACTGCTCCTACTCCGACACCCTTGGCATTGGCAGCTCCATCAAAGAACAGTTTCCATCCAGGCTTCTCGACCTGTCCTAATTCTTCAACATGCATTACCTCCTCGTCCGGGAAGTATGTTTTCAAAGGCTCATATTCGTCATCAACGGGATTCTCAGCCAGATGATCAGCCAGTGCCTGTGCTTTCATAGCGGTCCGCGTCACGTAGACAATATCAAATTCCGTAAGCAGGATTTGCCATTTAGCCAGCCTCCCCGTGGGCATGGGCTTTTGAAAAATATACTTCAATGGGTCCAACCGAGAGATGAGGTAGGTAGTGTATGCTGACAAGTAATGTTTCAACTTTTGCGCTACCCAGGTTAGAGCACAACACGTCCTCTCGAGTTGAGTGTATTTTACCTCATATGATGTGAACTTTTTGCTGAGGTAGTAGATCGCCTGCTCTTTCCTTCCTGTGATATCATGCTGCCCCAGTACACAACCAAACGTATTGTCTAACACAGTCAGGTAAAGGATCAGGGGCCTTCCTGGCTCTGGCGGGACCAACACTGGTGGGCTAGCCAAACACTTCTTGATCTTATCAAATGCTGCTTGACATTCGTCCGTCCATCTGACCGCAGCATCTTTCTTTAACAACTTGAAAATGGGTTCACAAGTAGTTGTAAGCTGGGCAATGAACCTGCTGATGTAATTCAACCTGCCAAGTAAACTCATCACATCTTTCTTGTTCCTTGTCGGTGGTAACCCTTGGATGGCTTTGATCTTTGACGGGTCTAATTCGATACCGCGCCGACTTACCACGAATCCCAATAACTTCCCCGATGGAACTCCAAACGCACATTTTGCTGGATTAAGCTTGAGGTTGTACCTGCGGAGTCTCTGGAAGAATTTCCTCAAATTCCTAACATGGTCACATTGTTTCCTCGACTTTATGATCACGTCGTCCACATAGACCTCGATTTCCTGATGTATCATGTCATGGAACATGGTAGTCATTGCCCTCATATACGTTGCCCCTGCGTTCTTCAACCCAAATGGCATGACCCTGTAACAATACGTTCCCCAAGGTGTGATGAATGCTGTCTGTTCTGCATCCTCCTCATCCATCAGAATCTGGTGATAGCCCGCGTAACAATCCACGAAGGAAGCAATCTCATGTTTGGCACAATTGTCAATCAATATATGGATGTTTGGAAGTGGGAAGTTATCTTTCGGGCTCGCCTTATTGAGATCACGGTAATCAACACACACTCTGGTCTTCCCATCCTTCTTTGGTACAGGCACCACATTAGCTAACCAGGTACGGTATCGAGTAACTCGTATGACCTTCGCCTCAAGCTGCTTGGTAACCTCTTCTTTGATTTTCACACTGATATCTGTTTTGAATTTCCTCAACTTCTGCTTGACAGGAGGGCATTCCGAATAAATGGGCAGTTTGTGGACCACCAGATCGGTACTTAAACCCGGCATATCATCATATGACCATGCGAAAACATCTTTGTATTCAAGCAACAATTCAATTATCTCTTCCCTGAGCGGGGCTTCCAAATGGACACTTATTTTTGTTTCCCGAACATTCTCCCGATCCCCTAGATTGATTGCCTCTGTGTCATTCAAGTTAGGCTTGGGTTTTTCCTCATATTGATTTAACTCTTTACTGATTTCTTTCAAAGCCTCCTCATCATCGTATTCCCCTCCGCCATCACACTCAATTTCCTGTATTACTATTTCACATTGATTATCAAGACTAGGCCGGCGACTCCTTATGCATGACACATCATTGAAACCAGCATAAAAGGGACTGTACAAAAGAGAAAAGAAAACAAAATAAAGACTATCAGGAGAGAAGAAAAGAGGAAATTGCATTTCATTATAATTGTAAGATAACAAGGTTTAACTCATCCAAATGGACGGAACATAGAAATCTGAATTACAACCCTGGAAATAATCCAGATTTAGTACTCAAAGAAAAATCAAAACTAACTACCACGACTCCTTCCGAATTGGAAGAGGAGTAGCTTCCCAGTTATTGAGCTTAGCCTGAGATCCCATGAACTGCACATCAAATTCACTCGGACCTTCGCCGGGTTCCACCATATTCACTTCATCGAACACCTTTTCAAACCTTGCGAGCATCTCCTTGTCAGTTCTATCACCACAGAATTTGGCATTGCTGTTGCTGGGCGTTGTTTAGTACCAGGCCGGACGAAGGAACGGGAAAGGCGGGGAATAGGTTTTGGAAGGGTCCACACTCTCTTTTTCATCTTTTTGGCTCTCCTTATGTCAGCTGAAGTGGGTTTGAAACCTAGCCCAAAAGTGTCTAGATTTCCGGGGAGAGACACCGGCTGTATGATTCCTTGCAATGAAGCACCTAACCCCTTTCCGGGCAAGAATCCATTTCTTATCATCTCTGAGGCTACCATAACAGATGCGGCAGCTATCTTGGGCATAGGAACACACTCTCCTTCCGGGATTTTATCAACTGGCACTGTATCCATGACTTGATACACCCAGGGACCTTTGTCATTTTCAACTTCCTCAAAGGATGTAATAGCATTACAAGAATTGTCCTCTCCATGAACCGACGATCTCTGCTGATCCCATTCAAACTTGACCATTTGATGGCAAAGTAGATGTACTTGCCTTGGTGGCATGAATCCAGGGCCGTCCAATAAAAGATTGTAGGAAATACTAACATCGAGCACTTGAAACTCCATCGTGAATTCCACAGGTCCTATTGTTAGCTCCAACACAATATCTCCCACTGTGTTTTTTCCTCCACCGTCAAATCCCCGTCCCAATAAATGTTGTTTTTATGAATTATTTCCCTGTCAACTTGCAACTTTTCTAGAGTGGAAAGAGGGCAAATGTGGCTTTAGACCCATTATCAATTAACACCCGCGTCACCAGGAATTTCAACACTTCACTGTGAGGTACAAAGCTCTATTATGTTCAGCTCCTTCCAATGGTAATCGTCATCAGAAAATGTCACCCTGTTTACCTCAAAAATCTATTTGCAATCTTCTCAAGATGATTCAAGTAATTTAATCCGGCACATGAGCTTCGTTTAGAATCTTCATCAAGGCGGCGCGTGTTCATCGATGGATCAATAAGGACAATAATGAGATCTGTGCTGGGGTTTTCCTCAATTGTTCACAATCGAATAGTTCTTGGGCTTTCATCTTTTTCAGGAACTCTTCAGCTTCTTCTTCAGTAAACAACCTCTTTTGTTTGGTGCCGGATTGTCTTTAGCTGCTTTAACCTTCCTCAACTCTTCAGGGGCAAAGCACCTCCCTGATCTAGTCAACCCATGAGTTTACACAATTCTTCTTTAATTTCCTTTCTTGTACATCACAGTCACCCTGTCATAATTCCACGGGACAGTTTCTTTCTCACTAACCACAGCGCAATTGGGTCACCGGTTTGATGATGGACTGGTTCTGTTGAAGCCTTTTACAACCAACACTGCTCGACAGCTGCTCCTGGTATTGTCACTTAACAGGCCTGGTTTCATTACCCTCACTGGTTCATGACTGTCTGGCCACTGTGACTAATTCCTCATTTGCTTTGTTTTCACTTGCCATTAATCATCATCACAGTTTGCGACGGCTTCTTGTATTCTCCTTCTGCACTATCTCGATCATGTGAGCCTCAATGATGAATTGGTAGTGGATTCTGCGTGATATTGGGAAGTCTCCGGAGCCTGTACTAATTCTCCGTGTATCAATTAGTTCCTGAATGGCAGTTTTTCAGATGCCAACACTTCTCTGTATCATGTCCAGGCGCTCCTGAGCAGCTACTCATTAATTCACTGAATGGTCCAGGTTTCTCTGGGGGGGTTTTGGTAATTTAGGTTCGATCGGGTTAACATACCCAACTGCCTCAGTCTGTGGTATAGGCTCGTATAAGATTCTCCCAAGGGAGTAAAAGTCTTCTTCTTCTGCGACCTATCATTCTTATATGCAGGATTGGGTTGGAACTGGTTTCCAGCGGCAATTTCGTTGGTTCTTGGGGTGGGTAGTGTTTTGGGGAGTGGGTGCGCGCCATTGGGCCACGAGTAGGAGGTTGTTGGTATGATCTGGGCATGATGACAGAGAAATGGGGAGTAGGAGGTGGGTGTAATACTGTGGTGGGCACATATGAGGTATGCGGGTAAGCTTGGGGGTGAGGGCGAGGTTGGTGATAATATGGTGACGGACCCCTGGACCAAACCCTTGATTCCACTACTGCCACTTCTTCTTTTTTCTTCTTTCCCATATTCCTCCGGTGCCGCTTTGAATGGCCTGCGTGGTTGCTTTGAGTGCTGAGTAGCTCATAATTTTGTTGGACTTGAGACCCTCTTCTACCATGCTTCCCATCTTTACGACTTCGTTGAAAGTTTTCCCCACAGCGGACACCAGATGGCCATAGTAGGTTGGCTCTAAAGCCTGAAGGAAATAATCCACCATCTCATTCTCTTTCATCGGGGGATCAACCCTTGCTGCTTGCTCTCTCCAGCGGAAACCGTATTCTCTAAAGCTTTCTCCGGGCTTCTTCTCGATTTTGGTCAGTGACAGACGGTCTGGGACGATTTCGAGATTGTACTGAAAATGACATGCAAAAGCTTGAGCTAAGTCATCCCAGGTGTACCACCGAGCATGATCTTGTCTTTTGTACCACTCCAACGCCGCTCCACTTAAGCTTTGACTAAAGTAGGCCATTAATAGCTCATCCTTTCCTCCAGCCCCCCTCATCTTGCTGCAGAAACCCCTCAGGTGGGCCACCGGATCACCATGGCCGTCATATAAGTCGAACTTGGGTAGTTTGAATCCCACTGGCAATTGGACGTCAGGAAATAAGCACAAGTCCTTGTAGGCCACGCTCACTTGACCCCCAAGTCCTTGCATATTTCTGAAGGACTGCTCTAAACTTTTGACTTTTCGTATCATCTCCTCTTGTTCCGGGTTTTTGAGAGGTTTCTCTTCTTCAGCTGAGAGATTAAAATGGGGAGTGTAAGAGCATGGTTCTGGGGGTTTGAAGGTGGGTTCGGGTGGGTAGTAGTGGTTTTTCTGAGTTTGGAACAGAGGTTCACTAGAGGATCTGTGTAACGCGGTGGGTGGAGGAGCCACGAATACTGGAGTAATTGGTGGTGGGGGTCATGGAATTTGCTTGGGGGGTGGTGGTGGTGGTGTCTGAGAGGTGGTTCCATAATATTGCTGGTGAGTAGGGAGAGCAGGATATGAGTTCACTGTGGGAGGATCTTGGTGTTGGGCTGGTGGTGGGAGGTAATTGGGATTGGCAGGATAGGCTGGTGGTGGATGCCCCTTCGACCAGGCCTGGTACATTTCGGCCATCTGCTGCTTTAATTTATACATCTCCTCCCTCATTGTATTCACATCCATTGCCTCCTCCTCTCTGGATGGGTCAACGATGCTTGCTTCTAGATCTTGGTTGGCCATTTTCGACTTGTCTTTGGAGCGGGTGTTGTAAAGGTGGGTTGCCAGAATGCCAGTCAGCTTATCACCTGCCTGGACTCATCAACAACAACTTGTTAGCGGTTAGGGCATTAACAAATAGATAACCGCACATTGATGGATGGATGCACCTAAGCAGTCAAACGTTGCTATTATGTCGCTGTTCAATCACATGCGTCATCCCGGCTTTTATTTCCTTCTCTTGCCAATTAGTTCCCACTCTTATCCTTCCCTTTTTACTTTGCTTTTCTCCCCCTCTTGTGGATTCTCTTTTCCTTTGGTTTTTTCCCTTATGTATCATTCCTTTTAGTTTTCCTTTTATTTATTTAGAAATGGTCGAATCGAATCCTATGGAGATTGCCTACGTATCACGACCCCGCGTGAATCAGACCAGGCGTAGTTCGTGAAGAATAAATGTAAAGTAAAAGCAGAATATTTTTGGGAATTTTCAAGTTTATTGATACCAACTACGTCTATTACAAAGACTCAAGACAGACTCTGATGCAAAAAGAACTACAGACTCCACATCCCTATCCTGAACAAAATACAGACTCAATCAACTGACTGTCTTTTAACAAAAGGGAAATACAGACTCCGACAAAAAGAAATACAAGCCCAAGTGACCTAACTCCATGAAATACAGACTCAAAAGGTAAACTCTAGCAGACTCACAGACAACTATGAATACATTAAAGCTCCTGGTGCCCGCGGGACATCGTTCGGTCTTGCCGCGGGCCTATATGCAAGTTCCCCTTGGAGTCCGTCTAAGTCATTCATTATCTGCTTCACAAATATCATGACTGATGCAAAGAAGGTGGTACGGGTCATGTTCTCGCACATCTGGCATTTTCGGGTAATAGAATGAGCAACGGTTAAGATTCTCTCTCGGATTCTTCCTTTCTCTTGAAGCAACCGCCCTATCTGCTGGGCCCTAGCCTCCGAAGTCTGCTCAAACGCCTGGCTTTGTTCTCGAAGTTGTTGCAAGTCCATTTCTAGCTGTGCTAATGCCCTATAACAGTGTTCTCTCTCGACTTTGAAGTCTTTTGCCTGTTTAATCATTCGGTTTTCTGCGGCAGTGGCCTTTTCCTTTAATCTTGCGACCTTATTGTTATATTCTTCTTTTAACTGCTTAACCGTGCGAGCCCGTTCTTCTGCATTTTTAGCCAACTGTCTCCGGACCCCAACTAATTCCTTTTCTGCTTTGTCGAGGTCAAAACTGTAATCATTCACCTTTTGCCTTAGATTTGCTATAAGCTTTGTATCTTTGGCACTTCTGACAGGGTTGTCGGCCTCTAGCTTCATCTTTTGTATTTGGGCTCGTAAAACTTCATTCTCCTTGGCCAATTGTTTTCTCTCCCCTTCGTCAGCCGCGGCTTGCAAGCTATTTTCAAATCGGAGGTCTTGGACCTGTTTTTCCAACGCTCTTATGCGGGCCCTGTACTCGTTTTCTTTAGCTAACCAAGCCCACTGTTCTTGTGATGAATCAACAAATTCCTGGATGTGAGGTCTTTTGGCCGGTCTTCCGAATGCAACGTCCCTTCTATACCAAGCCTGATAATCAGGCGACACCTCTCATTTGGCTCGATCCCGGACACAAGTGTTTGCCGCCAAATATTGACATTCGCTCCAAACTTGGCGGACCATTGCTTCAGGGAACTGGCCATCAGGGCTAATCTCAACCACTTGCAAACTAAGATCATCATCCTTGGGTACTATCTGGCATCTCCCCAGCTGCCTCAACACTCGATACGGGGTGTAAGGCTGAATGCTTCTAAGCCCCATCAGAAGAAAATGTGGTCGGGCTGCCGGCATATATACGACTTCATCAACAGGTAACCATCCCAGCGTCCACTCTATTTGGCCAGCAGTGAGGGACCGAAAATATGTTGTCCAACCCGTGACCCCTTCTGGCAATTTGACCCCTTTAGTTCTTGTGTAAAATTCTTCTATGCATGTTTTTTCTGGAGACCCATAGCTCAGAAACTGAGGGCGATGATACAGATGCTCAATCATCCACATTTGTAATAATAAGTTGCACCCCTTGAAGAAAGCTTCCCCGACTTTACAAGCTGTAAGAGCACGGAAGATGTCGGCCAATATCATAGGCGCAAGTGTACTTTTGGCTTGAGTGATTAATGTACTGACAACCCCAGCTATTTTTATATCAATGTTCCCATCCTTCCTTGGAAATATTAAAAGCCCCAAGAAAGCCACCATAAAAGCGAAACATCGATGCTCCTCCCACCTCTGGCGGTTTCCTTTGCTACATATCTTACTTTCTGGGTTGTTGAACCCCCCGATATGGCCATAGCGATGATATATGAAGCTTAGAGTACAAAAGCCATTTGCCAGGTCTGGGTTATGGACGACCCTGACTATTTTCAAGGAGTCTAAAAACTTGTGTACAGCTACAACTCTGGGAGCAACCAAGTATTTGTGCCTCAACGGAACCTCATCCTTTCCAATGTAGCCAGCTATTTCCTCCAATGTCGGGGTAAGCTCAAAATCCGAAAAATGGAACACATTATGTGCTGGGTCCCAACATGTAACCAGTGCTCTAATAATATCTCCTCGAGGCGCAATATCAAGCAAACCGGTAAGCCCTTTCAAATGTTTCTTGACCGCATCTTGCCCTTCTTTGCCCAAATCATTCCACCATAAACGTAACTCCAAAGGGATTTTATACATGATTGAAAAGGGTTCATTTTGAGTCGTGCTCATCCTGCACATTTATTAAGGTGATTTAATAACTTATTTGTCCTAAAAAGAAAAGCAAGTGGCACTATTTTCGTTTGAATTTCCAATTTCAAAACAAACGGCCGGTTTTGGCAGTTACGGCCTTTCAGCACTTCAGGGAGAAGACTTTAAGGCTGTACCCGTTGACCGTTGGGAAATGACTCAAGATGGCCGTTTTTGCACAAACAGCCTTCCGGCGCCCGTTTGGGGACATTCGGCTATTTTGGCAAAACTGCATCACCTGATTTATTTATAACAAAAACAAAAATAAAATTGACATTTTTTGGCCATTTTTGCAAAAGGGGAGGTTGGACCCGATGAGGGTTGCCTACGTATCTCACATCCGGTGAGAATCAAATCAGCGTAGTTCGGGCAACTAAACCTAATTATTTTGAAAATATCCCTAATTTGAAAAATAACTTTTTTTTTGGTTTTTGTTGGCGAAATCACTTTTCCTGAAAGCAGGATTCTTTTTATATTTTCTTTTTAGTGGCAAATAAAACGAACTAATTTGAAAATAAAACTCTCTTTGTTTTTCTTTTCCACTAGCAAACAAAACAACTACTTTTCTTCTTTTTCTTTCATTTTCTAAAAAAAATCCAGCAGCATTTCGGCACTACTTGGCCATTTGGTTTTTTCTAGTATAGTAAATTAACTCTCCACACTGCTATTTCTTTTTTTCTCTCTCTTTTTTCAATATTGCCCAGATATTCCAAGCCGGTCAGCATGCGAGTCCAAAACAGATAAATGCACAAGTAGGATGGATCAGGATGGTCCATTATTCCGGGTACACCTGTCCTAGACGGACCCAACCCCTGTGTTGAGTCCCCTAAGTCAAAATGCACGTGATGCAGATAAGCGCTCCTACTAGGGATCCGGCATGAAGTCAAGTTCTTCTAGGTTCAAAACCTGGGTATGTGTTCTAGACTGTGTACCCGAGCGGACAACTCGAGTCGAGGAGGGGTCTACGTACCGAGAACTAAAAGGCCATCCGGCTTAGTAACTTGTCCGGCCTCTTTCTTATTTCAGGATATTGACACTAACAGAATAGGGAGTCTCAACCAGTAAGAACATCCCCGGAGGTGAGAAGAGAAGGGTTTCGGCACAGTTTATATATACAGTTCAGATAATATCAAAGAGGTAAACATTTAGCACATTAAGCATGAAACATGTAAGAAAATCAGATAAAGCCAAATACAACAATATATCTAAGCTCGAATTCTGAACCCTGAACCAGAATTCTGGGTTCATCCCCAGCAGAGTCGCCAGAGCTGTTACACCTCCTTTTTTACTTACTACACCCTGGAAGGGTATAATAAAGGGAGTTATTTCCAATTTGAAGTGACAATCGGAACGGGATTTATTATTAACATTCAGAGTCGCCACTTGGGAGATTAATGGTGTCCCAAGTCACCGGTTGAATCCCGATCCGAGGAAATTATGACTCTGTTAACAGTCCGCGAACCAGAACTCCGAGTAAAGAATTCTGTTAACCCTGGGAGAAGGTATTAGGCATTCCCGGGTTCCGTGGTTCTAGCACGGTCGCTCTACTGTTGTATTTGCTTTTACCTGATTTTAAAACATGTTCTAACCTACGTGCCCTTTATTAATAAACCGCTTTTATTTATATTTTTCATTTTTAAAAGAATTGCAACGTCGTGAAAATGCGTCTTGAACCACGTCGCACCAGTGCACCCGTGGTTGTCAACACATTTCGAGTCCGTTGAGATTTGGATTTGGGTCACATAAATGTGCACCCGTACTTAGGAAGGTAAATTTATTTAAAATACGCGCCTAAAGTAGCTAGCGTGTTATTATCTTTGGGGAAGGCCGTGAAATTCGCTAAACGGCACGTCCCGAGATCTAAATATTTTATGTAAGTATTTAAAGAGGGCCATGCAATTCACGTATTCTTGTTTGGCGCGGCGCGCCTCATTTTTATTTGAGGCCTTTCTAAAAAAGGCTATGGTTCTCTATTAAGGGATTGTCTCTAAAGGCTTTAATTAACGGGCCCAAAGCTTATATCTAAACTAAGTCTACGATTTGAAAGAACAAGAGTCCTTAATATATTTGCTTCAAATCTGGCCCAGTAGAAGAAAGGCCAAAACTACCATTCCAGGGTCGGCTATTTAGCCTTGGGCCTCAACGCAGGCCTAATATAAGAAATAACTGGGCCAGGTATCCTACACATTAGAATTTAACTCCAGATTTGTTCAGTTCACCAACATCAACTCAATTCTGATAATTTGTAATCAGATCGGGCTAAACTAATGAGACCTTACAAACAATTAGCAAAATCCAATGGTTAGACTAGCGTAGTTAAAGCTCACTGAGAAATAAACACGAAACCTACTGTATTGGCATGCTGTTTTTGAAAGGCAAAACGCTGGGTTAAAACCGACTTAGAGAATCATTTTAGTCTATGCTTAACCAATGTTCCATTTAACACACTAATAAGACTGGACCTTGACTGCACAAATACAATTCACAGTCTGATAAAAATGCTCAAGTTATTCAAATCTCAACTACTGCTACTACGTATCTAACATGTGTTTAGGAGATTAAACGTCCATACAATCCAGTGCAGTCCATGAAGTCCTAATTAATACATTTCAAACATTGCTTAAATATATCAAATAAACCAAAAGGCTGAGCTAGACAACAGCGAGCAAGTAGTTCTTCATTATTCGACTTCAAATGTATTCATACATGCCGATATGATTCCAATATCTCTTGAGTCTGAGAATATACCTGGAATTGGAACAGAAATGAAGAAGAGGTAAGTCCGCTAAGCAGTAGCTAACAGCAGCAAAGGCAGTTCCAACAGCAGAATCAACAACCAGCAAATAGGTTTGGACTAATTTGACCCAGAAATCAGAGTAAGTGAACAACAACTACTGAAACATGCTAAAACAGGCTTAAACGAATCCAAACACCCTTTGAAATTGACCCAGAAGCTTCAGAAACAAGTCAGCAATCAACCCTAAGCTAGAGGATGCACTTCAATCACCAAATCTCGAACTTAGCTTGAAATTCAATAGAGCAGTACCCCTTTTTTTGAGTTTTCTGTTATGCTTTTCTATATTATTTTTTTTAGTTTTTTTTTTGAATTTTCTGTTTCAGATCTGGAAAATTGAGAGAGTACTTTTGGGGGGGAACTTTTAGGCTGAAAAACCTTTTTTCTCAAGGCAAATGAATGCCTATTTATAGGTGAACTTAAGGTCCAATTTCAGATTTTCCTTTTACCCCTTAGTCCCTATTCTAATTTCAGTGTTTACCCTTTATTTTCTGACTTGTTACACAAGCAACTACCTTAAGTTTATTAGAACCTACACTATAGTCCATCCTAGAAGGTTCTATACTTATTACAATCCCTATTCTATCCTTACCCCCCTTCAAAAATTACCAAATCTGATAAAAGTACCCTTTTCCCATGCCTAAACTACCCTTTGAACCTCCTGAAATTACTATCTTAGTCCCAAATGACTTTAGTCCTCTTTCTACCCTAATTGAATCCATCTGCTATGGCCAAATTCATCTAATTAACAACTAATTGAACCGGGCAATATACTGAAGTATTGTTAACAGCAATCACTGATTAACCAAAAGAAGTACTAAAACATATTAAACTGAAACAAACAATACACACAAGATTGAATGAAACTGATCAAAAGAAAATAGGCTAATAAGCAAATTATTGGATTATCAAATCAACAACGACTGTTAACTACACTAAACAGAGGCAGAAATGCTAATACCTATGTCAAACTACACTAATTCGACTGAACATGTCGAGTGACTCCAATAAAATTAACCTAAGTCATAAACATGCATTCCCTAATCAAAATAAACACAGGGTCGAACTGACAGTCAATCAAAATGGAGATCACAAAACAGAATTAAACCAGATAAAGGATCAAAACGAAACAAAACATTTGACATGGGAACACTAATCAGGTGAGGAGAACTAAGCTATACAATTAACATGGGGAGAATTAGACAAAACAAATATCTGATTTCAGAACCAGTAATTACAAACCTAATCTAAAACCTAACACACTAATTAGAAACTAATCTAATCTTAACAGCACAGAAAATCAAACACAAAAGGGAAGAGGACTCATCTGTACAACTACTAAAGTCGCATAGCTCTTCAGATTCAAAATTCGACTATTTCCGGTGAGATTTGAATGCTAATGATGACAAATTCCTCATGAGGGAAGTGAAGAGGTCACGTGGTATCAATTTGGTGGGGTTTGGAGAATTTAGGGTTTTGGCCGGATTTTTGATCGGATATTTGAGCAATTCCGGCCATGTTCAAGACAAGTGGCTATGGGGGTTGGGTAGAGGAAGTTAAGGCGGTTCTGTGGTGTGAGTTTCGGACCATTTGGCGTAACCGGCGACTTGGCCGGAAAACTTTAAAGGGATATTCGACGAGTTCCAGTAAGATTTGAAAGCAAAGGATAGTGGATTCAGGTAAAGGAGGAGAAGGGGAATCTGGGGTGTAATTTTGGGGTTGATCGGAGCATCGCCGCCGGCGGCGGATGGCGGAGGACGGCGGCGACACGGTGGGGCGGTGGTGGTAGGGGTGATGTACGAGGAAGACCAGTTTGGTCTCTGATCTATAGCATGTTTTATTACACTTATATTGAGAAGGCTTGGGTGATCCTGGACCGTCGGATCATGGGAAATGGACGGATAGGATTGATTGACGCCAAACGGCGTCGTTTTGCAAAAAGGGGGGGAAACTGGACCGGATGGGGGTATTGGGCCTGGGGTTTGGTACGTGGGTTGGAGAATTTTCTTTTGGGCCAGAATAATTAGCCCAATTCGGGCATAAGACCACCTTCTCCTTTTAAAATCCTCTTTATTCAATTTATTTTCATTTTGTATTTTCTTTTATTTATTTTGCTTTTGTATTTTTTTGTATTTTTGTATTTATTTATTTTTCTGATTTTATTAAATGCTAAAACAAAGCAAAGACCTAATTACACTATTTAACTCCTAAAATTATTATTTAAAACTCTATTTAAAGATAAATGCAATAATTAGCAATGCAAAGAAATTATTTTCTCGCAACTTTCTAAAAACTGAATAATACCTAATTAATACTAAAATTGTGGAATTAAATCCCTAAATGCCAATGCATATTTTTTGTATTTTCATATAAAATGCAACCAATTAACGCAAAGATTTAACAAAAATTCAGAAAAATTGTAAAATAATTAAGAAATCAATTATTTGAAACTTTTGGAATAATTTGCTTAGGGCAAAAATTACGTGCTCACAGTTTAATCGTGTAATTAGTGATGATTAAGGTTGAAAATAAGGGTTTAGGGCTTGGGATTTTTGGAGAGTTTGATTTAGGATTTAAGGGGTCAAATGGAGTTGGATTTTGATAAATCTTGTATGTATGGACTCGTGAGTGAAAGGGCTTTCTAGTTTTTTGACTTTTGTTGGATTCCGAGATGTGGGCTCGAGAGCCGGGTTTGAGAGGATTTTGGGATTTGTGCCTAATTTGCTAATTTTTCTTGTGGAATTCATTCCTTTAGTGCATTTTGATGGTATTGTTCTGGTTATGAATAGATTCGGAGCGATTGGAGGCTGAGTTGAGGGGCAAGAACATCGCGTAGTAGAGATTTGACCGGTTTGAGATAAGTAACGATTGTAAATCTAGTCCTGAGGGTATGAAACCCCGGATTGTGCATCGTTTTTACTACTTTCAGGTGACGCGCATGATAGGTGACGGGCGTGTGGGTATGCACCGTTGGGGATTGTGACTTAGTCTGTCCCGTAGCAACTATAAAGTTGCGTATTTGTATGAAACTATATAATACTTATGTATTTTAGAAAGATAGATAAATTGGGCAGAATGCCATATTTAGACCTTGTGCCAGAGCTGTTTGGACCCTTAGGGGCCTTTTCTAATTATCCTCTCACTGTTTTGATTGAAAATCTATACTTAGTCATGCTATGTTTACTGATTTCATAACTCATTCTTTATTACCCCATTTTGATGCATATAAAATGTTTTTTTGGGCAGAGCACCCTATTTTTACTGATAGCCCGAGTGGCTTGAGAGGTTTATGACTGAGTGAGGCCGAGGCCTATTTTTGTGAGGATATTACGGGATCGAGCTGCGCACCACAGCATGTTGTTACTGATTCATGATTATGTGAGGTTGTGGCCTGATTGATTTATGCCACGAGGTGGCTTGTTATAGCGTTTGGGCTGAAAGAGCCCCTTCGGAGTCAGCACACCCCCATTGAGCGCGGGTACCCTGATTCTGAGTGATGATATGCTAGAGGGGTTGTTGATGAGTGATTGTGAGATTTGCCCGAGGGGCTGTATATGAGTGATGGTGAGGTATGCCGAGGGGCTGTATACGAGTGATTGTGAGGTTGCACGAGGGGCCGTATGTGAGTGATGTTTTGCCCGAGGGGCTGCTTATGAGTGATGTTTTGCTCGAGGGGCTTTTTATGTTTTCATCATTTTGCTCACTATTACACTGAGCCTCTGTTTGAGAACTGTTGAAAAATATCATCAAATGATTTTACTGAAACTGAGTTTAAACGAGATGATTTGATTCAAACTCTGCTTTCAAAAGCATGCTGTACTTTTACTGAGATCTCATGATATGAACTTATATGTTTTATTGCTCGTCACTGCTTCTCAGCCTTTATTTACTTTGGTTACTTACTGAGTTGGCGTACTCACGTTATTCCCTCCACCTTGTGTGCAGATCCAGGTGTTTCTGGACCCGATAGCGGGTGTTGATTATTCAGTTGCAGATCCATCGGAGTTAGTAAGGTAGCAGCCTGGCGATCGCAGCCCTGCTTTCCTCTCTCTTTATCTTTCCTTAGTTGTATTCAGTTATTTCCATACTATGTCAGTCTTGATATTGTCAGACGGTTATAGTAGATGCTCATGACTAGGGACACCCCGATGCCAGGCTTTCTTTTCTGCACCTTTGTTTTTATTTACCCTCCTTATCAAGGTTTTATATTAAATAGCTTGGGAACTATCTTCAAAAATGATAATCCCATTTTGTTTTAGTAGTGTGTCGGCTTGCCTAGTACCACGATATGCGTCATAATGACAGGGTTGGTTTTTGGGTCGTGACACAGGAAGAGGAATTCAACCTCGATTCAGTGTAGATATACACAGAACAAAAACGCACGCTGTGAATAAAAGAAAGAGGTAATAGTGTATTCTTAATTATACTTAACTAGTAATATTGTATATATGATCGTTGACTTGGGTTAAATTGTGATACTGGGATTAATTTTAATGGGTATCATAAATTATTTTATTAGTATAAAATTATTTTGTTGAAGAACGTTCTATGAAATGGGGAAGGAAAGAATTATAGAGAAGTGTTTGTAGCCTAACTAAGGTTATTGAGAATGGAAACAAGAGGAATTTGATAATAGAACCCGATTATGTTGGTGCTTCACAAAGTTGATACTTAGACTCGTCTTTGTGATACTATAGATTGACTGAAGAAGTCGTATGGACTGCTCAAGTTGACACGCTTGGTATTTCGACACGAGTACTGTGAGTAGTAACCTTACTGCAATTTATATTTTCATAACCTGCATGGTTTATACATGATTTTGAAAAATATTATGTGTATCAAATTTTTGAAATTACATGTGGGACAAGTCCTTTACTTGATATGGTACTAAACAGTTTACTTGAGATGTTTACAGTTATTTAAAATGTACTCATTATTACTAAACACATTTTATTATTACTTGAGATATGATTAGTGTTACTGAAATGGGATTATATGATTTGATAAGAATTTAAATGCCCTATACTATTTTGCAAAATGATTTTGTAAGATTATTTACTATTTACAAAGAAAAAGTATAAATGGGAGGAGACTTTGAAGGATCCCGTAGCTAACGACGGGTTCCTTAGACCTGGTGGACATTGTATTTATAGATTGCCGATTACAGTTATAGCCCTCGCTAGTGGAAAGGTAGAACTAGCATACAATCACAGTTTCCCTCGAGTAGGGACCAATAGTTATATTTGACTCCTTTTACGAAGGGTCCACACGTTGATACATATTACATGATCCTTTCTTGGAAACCTCCCAAACATAAGGATTTTCTATGGTACAGTGTTTACCGAGTTTATTACCGATTTGTTAAAGCGATTTCTGTTATAAGAAACATATGAATAAACTGATTATATTTATTATTTTTGAAAGGGCATTTATATTTATGATAGTTTCTGATTATTATTAAACATACATGTTTTCTGACTTGTCCAATTAAAAACGGTTGTGGTTAAGTGTTATTAGTCACCGAGCTAGTGACTCACTCCCCGCTATTTTTTATAGAGATTTCAGTTGACACGAAGGAGAATTTCGTTAATTAGAGTGCACGATTTGATAGTTCCTAGTGACCCTCGTACTTGTTCGAGTGGGCAAAGAGTTTATTCATTTGTTATCGTCTTTTCTTATGAACTCTTGGAGTCGCTCCATAGTTATTTTTATTAGTGTTGTGAGTATTCATTCGTTATATTGGACTAGTTACTAGTATTATACTTCTTTCCAATTTTTTAGATGAGTTTAGTATTATTATGTTGATAAGGTTGGTAATGTTGGTGAAAACTCGTTTTTGGTTAGTTGGTGAAGATTGTGATTGATTTAGGTGAATATTGGTTGGTCATTATTTGTTTATGAGTGTGACGACCCAACCCGTCGTCACATGAGTTACCACCCCGTTTTCCCTATTTTCTATTTCCTTATGCTTCATTATCAGTATTGGGTGTGAACGAGTTGATTTGGAGTGGTTCTAGAAGGAAATGAGACACTTAGTCTCTTTAAGGAAGGTTTGTTTTGGAAAAGTCAACCGGACGTTAACTTATATGTTAGAGGGATCGGATATGAATTCCGATGATTCGATTATCTTCGGGGGATGATTTGTGACTTAGGAGTGTGATCAAAAGTTATTTTGGAGGTCCGGAGTAGAATTAGGCTTGAATTGGTAAAATTAGAATTTTGGCGAATTCCGGTCGATAGGTGAGATTTTGATCCGAGGGTTGGAATGGAATTCCGAGAGTTGCAGTAGCTTCGTTAGGTGATTTGGGATGTGTGTGCAAAATTTCAGGTCATTCGTAGGTGTTTTGGTTGGGTTTTTGATCGAATGCGTGTTTCGGAAGTTTTGGAAGAACTTAGGCTTGAATTCGATGAGAAAGGATGGTTTTAGTGTTGTTTGAGGTGTTTTGATGATTGGAGCAAGTTTGAATAAGGCATTGGATCATGTTTGTGTTTTTGGTTGAGGTCCCGGGGGCCTCGGGTTGAGTTCGGATGGTTAAACGGAGAATTTCGGAATTTTTGCATGGTTAAGGTCTGCTGGTATCTGGTATTTTCGCACCTGCATTTGTGGGACCGCAGGTGCGGTCACGCAGAAGCGAAGGGAGAATCGCAGAAGCGATATTTGGCCTGGGTGTTGTTTCCGCAGAAGCGGTTGGAGGAGCCGCATCTGCGAAGCCGCAGGTGCGGGAATGAGGTCGCAGAAGCGGACCTTGGGACTTTGGGAATTTCCGCAGAAGCGGAAGAAGGCCGCAGGAGCGGAAGTCGCAGAAGCGACAACTGTACCGCAGATGCGGAAACAACTGATCAGAAAGGAGTTTTAATTCCTTCGCGAAATTTCAAAAGAGTTCATATTTTCACTTCGGACTTGGAGAGTTTTTGGGCGATTTTGAAGAGGGTTTCAAGGATTTCGATCGGGTAAGAATTTTTGGTCTTAGAACACGATTTTATGATGCAAATACATGAATGTAGACTGAAAAATCAAGGAATTAAAGGTCAAAAATGGAGGTTAGGGCTTGAAACCTAAGAGAGCAAAAATGGGAATTTGAGGGGTCATTTGGACTCCGATTTTGGTGTTCTTTATATGTATAGACTCGTGGAGAGATAAGGAATCCGTTGATGGTAAATTTACTGATTTTCGAGAAGTGGGCCGGGGCTCGGGTTTTTGCTAATTTCGGGAATTTCACTATTTTTTCGATTGTTTTCGATTGGGTATTGTCCCATTAGCATACTGTGATGTATTCGTTGTGGTTTTGATCAGATTCGGTACGCGAGGAGGTTAATTCGAAAGGCAAAGGCATAGCAAGCTAGGACTTTGGCCGGCTTGAGGTTAGTAATAAATGTAAATGCTGTGTTGAGGGTTTGAAACCCCGAATTTGCACAAGTGTAGTGCTATGTGAGGTGACTTGCACGCCGGATAACGGGCGTGGGGTAGAGCACCGTCGGGGATTGNAACGTTGGTCGTTAATTTATTTAAAATTATTATTTTATTATTTTCACCAGTTTGGCGACCAACTTTGGTCGCTTTCCTTGACAGACCAACGTTGGTCGCTAAACTTTGGTCGCTTTTTGCAGGAATTCTAGCAGTGAACAAATGCTTCAGTTCACAAGAAGGAACCATGTTCGAGGTGCAAATCCAATAGTTATAAACCTTAATGACCTTTGAGTTCACGAGGCCGTGCATAAATGAGTTAGTGATAGATCTGATATGAATCAATTCGTTTATAAGGATAATAATGAGTTAGATCTAAGCTTAAGGCTTTGAAGCCAAGAGTACTATAGAATTCCAATCCTATTTTAAACTAAATTGACGAACCTACCGTTGGTTGGATGATCTTCTTTACAAGTAGAAAATGTTCCTTTTTTTTTTCCGAGTTTTTCCTTTCTTTGTAGAGTTGTATCCCTTCGAGATTTTAATTTCTTTGAACCATAATTTTTTTTTTTTGTTATTGCATACTCCTATGGTAATTCATGATTAAACTGAAAATAAGTGTTGATTCTTATTGGTGTGATTACCCGATAGGTCATTTTGAGTTTTAGCCTTTATTTTTGTGTTTTGAGATCTCGATTAGCTCCGTTTAGAGTTCTTTGATTTGCGTGCTCAGTCCGTGTCTTGTTTCGAGAAGTCTTTATGTGAAAAGTTAAAAAATGTGAATTTTTTCCTTAAAAAATAATTTGAATTGATTACGGTCAACATTTTGAGTTAACAGACCCAGATCAGTATTTTGATGGTCCCAATGGGTCCGTATCGTAATTGGGACTTGGCCATATGCCTGAAATTGAATTCGAAAGTCCCTAACTTGATTTAACGTAATTTTTTGAAAAGTAGTAATTTGAAGGTTTAAAAAATTACAAAGTTTGACCGCACGTTGACTTTATAGCTATCAGGTTTAGATTTTGTTCCAGAACTTGGTATAGGTTCATTTTACTATTATTGACTTGTCTGCAAAATTTGATTCGAAACGGAGTTGATTTGACATGATTCGGATGCTCGATTGTAATTTGAAAGTTCTTAAGTTTCATTATAAATTTCATGCATTTTGATATTTGATTCGCGATTCTAAGTGTTATTTTAGTATTTTGATCGCGCGAGTGAGTTCGTATGATCTTATTACACTTGTGTGCATGTTTGGTTTGGTGCCCGAGGGGGCCAAGTGCATTTCGGATAGGCTACAGACCCCTTTTGGACTTAGAAGTTGCTGGTTTCAGCTATCTTCTGGTGTCTATCACTTTGTGCTTCGCGATCGCGAAGCCACTCTTGCGATTGCAAAGGGGAATGAGGCTGGGGTGGAATTTCTTCTATGCGAACACGGGGACTTGGTCGCTAACACGAAGTAGCGGGGGGTTTACCCTTCGCGAACGCAGCCTTTCTCTCGCGAACGCAATGTGTTATGGGATCTGGAGATAGGCTGGGCAGTAACTCTACGCGAACGCGGGTGTTGGCTTGCGAATGCGAAGGCAAGGGGGGATAAACCTTCGCAAACATGAAGGGTTGTTTGCGATCGTGATGGCCCCTTGGCCAGTGGTCTTCGCGAACTAGAAGAACACGTGACGCCTAGGTATTAAATATTTCAAAAGTCGGTATTTTCTTCACTTTTTACCATTTTCAAGTTTGAGCTCGTCCTAGAGGCGCTTTTGAAGAGAAATTTCATCCCAACATCATAAGTGGCCAATTTGCTTTTGGCACACCCATTAAGGAAATACTAAATTCTAGACGAACATAGTTAGTGTGACTAAACTACCCATCATTAAATGTTGCACCACAATTACAGTAGTACTTACTTCTCTTCTCAAATATGAGGAGCAAATGACTTTTTAGGGATACGTACATAAGGGTAATTTTGAAAAAATAACATAAATTTTTTCTTGATTATATAAATGGACACTTATTTTGGACCAAAATAAAAAAGCAAATTGGTCACTTATTGTGGATTGGAGGGAGTACTTGATATTGATAAATGATGATATGGCGGAATCGGGTTGCGCGCCGCAACGGATTGTGTGTGTTGTACTTATTGTTGTTGTTGTTGTTGTGTCAGTTTCAATATTTTTTTATATGAGATTACATGACTTGTTATTGTGGGCTTTCTGATAGTTAGGTTCGAGTTCATTTGCACAAATTAATTCCTTTACTTCCATTTTCTGCTTTTCCTTCCCTATTATTACCGCATACAAGTTATTGCATATAGCCCGCTTTAGCCTTGTCACTACTTCGTCGAGATTAGAGTCGACACTTACAAAGTACATAGGGTTGGTTGTACTCATACTACACTCCGCACTTCTTGTACAAATATTGGAGTTGGTCCTAGCAGCGTTCAATAGCTTTTGCTCGGATCCAGTCGCTGATGCAGACTTGAGGTATAGCTGCACAACGTTCGCAGCCTTGAAGTCCCCTTCCCTCCTATCTTTATTGAATATCTGAGTTTCAAAACATTGAATTTTATTCAGACCATGTTTGTAGCACTCTAGATGTTCATGTACTCGTGACACCAGCTTCTAGGTTATGTTTAGACTTCGCTGTTCAGTATTTTTTTGCCATACTTCAGACTTATACCATTTTTGTTGTTAATTTCTTGTTATAAATTTTTACAATCGGTAAATTTTCTGTTTCACGTCGGCTTTCCTTGCAAGTAGATGTTAGGCGCCATCACGACCCTGAGGTTGTGTGACGACCCAACCCGTCGTCACGTGAGTTACCGCCCCGTTTTTCCTATTTTCTATTTCTTTATGCTTCATTATCAGTGTTGGGTGTGAACGAGTTGATTTGGAGTGGTTCTAGAAGGAAATGTGACACTTAGTCTCTTTAAGGAAGGTTTGTTTTGGAAAAGTGAACCGGACGTTGAGTTATGTGTTAGAGGGCTCGGATATGAATTCCGATGATTCGGTTAGCTTCGGGGGATAATTTGTGACTTAGGAGTGTGATCGGAAGTAATTTTGGAGGTCAGGTGTAGAATTAGGCTTGAATTGGCGAAGTTAGTATTTTGGCGAATTCCGATCGATAGGTGAGATTTTGATCCGAGGGTCGGAATGGAATTTCGAGAGTTGCTGTAGCTTCATTATGTGATTTGGGATGTGTGTGCAAAATTTCAGGTCATTCGGAGGTGATTTGGGTAGGTTTTTGATCGAATGCAAGTTTCGGAAGATTTGGATGAACTTAGGCTTGAATTTGATGTAATTTGATGGTTTAGGTGTAATTTGTGGTGTTTTGATGATTCGAGCAAGTTTGAATAAGGTGTTGGATCATGTTTGTGTTTTTGGTTGAGGTCCCGACGGCCTCGGGGTGATTTCGGATGGCTAACAGGAAGTTTTGGCTTGTAAAACTTAAGAATTTGCTGCTGCTTTTGGTATTTCCGCTCCTGCAGAAATGGGACCGCAGAAGCGGTACCGCAGGAGCGGGTGGAGAGTCGCAGAAGCGGGGAGAACCGTAGGTGCGGATTGGGTGACCGCATCTGCGGAGTCGCAGATGCGACAACATGACCGCATATGCGGGGTTTGGAGATTTAATGAGATCCGCAAATGCGGAGCTTAGTCCGCAGAAGCGGAAGCCGCAGGTGCGTGTTTCAGACCACAGAAGCAGAAATATCCGCAGAAGCGGTGCAATCACCGCAGAAGCAGAAGTCGCAGAGGCGGCTAAGGAGCCGCAAATGCGGAAATAACTGGTCAGTGAAGTTTTATTTCATCTTCGCGAAATTTCATAAGGGTTCATAATTTTCACTTCGGACTTGGAGAATTTGGGCGAGTTGGAAGAGAGAAATCAAGGGACTTCATTGAGGTAAGAATTTTTGAGTCCAAAACATGATTTTATGGTACAAATACATGAATTAAGACTGAAAAATTAAGGAATCATAGGTCAAAAATGGTGGTTAGGGCTTGGAACTTAAGAGAGCTAAAATGGGGATTGGAAGGGTCATTTGGACTCCGATTTTAGTGTTCTTCATATGTATAGACTCGTGGCGAGATAAAGAATTCGTTGATGGTAAATTTTCTGATTTTCGAGAAGTGGGCCCGGGGCTCGGGTTTTGCTAATTTCGAGATTTTAGCTATTTTTCGATTATTTTTGATTGGGTATTGTCCCATTAGCATATTGTGATGTATTCGTTGTGGTTTTGATCAGATTCGGTACACGAGGAGGTCAATTCGAAAGGCAAGGGCATAGCGAGCTAGGACTTTTGCCGGCTTGAGGTGAGTAAGATGTAAATGCTGTTCTGAGGGTTTGATACCCCGTGTTTGCACATCGTAGTGCTACATTGAGGTGACTTGCACGCCGGGTAACGAGTGTGGGGTAGAGCACCGTTGGGGATTAAGACTTGGTCCGTCCCGGTAGATGAATATACTGTGTATTTGACTGAAATTCCCTTATTATCATTTTAACCGAACTAATTGCTATGTTTGGGCTTCGTGCCAATTGATTTAAATCCTTCAGGGATTATTATTATTGGTTTCTTATCATTTTTGCATATCATTGAACTCAGTCCTGGTATTTAATACTGTTTTACAAACTCAACCACATTCTCTTAAACTTGAAACTTAACTAATATTTTTTTTAACTGAAGTTTGGGCTGAATATTTCTATATTATGGTTTGCCCGAGAGGCTTAGGTGATTTTTGGACTGAGCATGGGATCGGGATGCACGCCGCAGCGGTATGATATTGATATTGATATGTGGCCGAGGGCCTAGTTGATGCCACGAGATGGCTTATTATTGCGCTTGGGCCGTAAGGGGCCCCTCCTGGAGTCTGCACACCCCCAGTGAGCGCCGTCGACGGTAAATCAATTGAGCGGGCTGCACGCCGCAGCGGGTACTGGAGAGTACCTGTCTATGTGTTGCATTGCATATTATTAATTGTAAATTATTTTCTTATCTGTTGTGATATTTCTATAATTGTTTTCACTGTTTTGCTGGATTCCATGCTGCTGGGTTCAAGTTGCTGTATTTATAGAATTACTGTGTGCCTATTCAGGATCTCTTATTCTCAGTCTTTATTTATGTTTATTACTCACTGAGTTAGAAGTACTCACTTTACTCCCTGCACCTCGTGTGCAGATTCAGGTGCACCCACTGAGGCTGAGTGAGACTTTCTCTGTTGAGCATCGTATCCGGAAACATCAAGGTAGCTGCATGACGTCCGCAGTCCTGATCTTCCCATCTATCCTATTTATTTTATTCCGCATTTCTTTAGAACATTATGTAGTAGGTTGACACTCGTATGTTAGAGGCTCAGACTTGTGACACCGGATTATCGGGCTGTGTAGTAGTATTTATACTTGGGAATTTCCGCATGTTTGCACTTTATTTCAGATATTCAGTATTATGACTTAGTAATTTGCCTGTGTTAAATAAATTCATGAATGGTATAAATGGTCAAGGTTATGTAATTGGTCGGGCTTGCCTAGCAATGTGTTGGGCGCCATCACGACCGGGGTTGGGGTCGTGACAAGTTGGTATCAGAGCCTAGGTTACTGGGTCTCGCTAGTCATGAGCCGGTTTAGTAGAGTCTCGTGGATCGGTACGGAGACGTCTGTACTGATCCTCGGGAGGCTGCAGAACCTTTAGGAAAACTTCACATTCTTGAAACTCTTGTTGTGCGGCTTTGTTGAACTGAAAACTAAACTTCTACTATTCTATTCTCTCACAGATGGTGAGGACACGAGCTATCGGACGTGGCGGACGACCACCAGTGCCACCTACTGAGGCCGCTAGAGGCCGTGGTCATGGTCGTGGCAGAGGCAGAGCAGCCGGGGTAGCACCCGCTGATCCGTTAGTTGCCCCAGCTCAGGATCAGGCTCCAGCTGTGGATACTCCAGCAGCACCTGCTCAGGCACCAGCCGTGCCTATTGTGATTCCAGGCCTTCAGGAGACCTTGGCGCAGATATTAATGGTCTATACTGGCCTGGCTCAGGCAGTTTCAGCCACCACCGCAGTAGCAACTACTTCACAGACCAGGGGAGGCAATCAGGCCCCCGTTGCCCGCGCACCTGCGCAGGGAGTGTAGGGACTACAGACACCAGAGGCACCCCCAGCCCAGCAGGTTGCACCAACTCAGGGCTTCGTGGTTCCAGCTATGCCAGACGATGAGCAGCGTCGTCTTGAGAGGTTTGGTAGACTCCAGCCTCCGACATTCGGTGGTGCTGAGGGCGAGGATGCCCAGGGTTTTCTTGGCAGATGTCAGCGTATGCTCCGTATGTCAGGGAACCTTCAGTCGAGTGGTGTGGCATTTACTACTTTTCAGTTCACGGGGGCTGCTCTTACTTGGTGGGAGGACTTTGAGAGGCGTAGGCCTACCGGTGCAGCACCTCTGACTTGGCAGCAGTTCTCCGCTCTTTTTCTGGAGAAGTATGTACCTCAGTCCCGCAGGGAGGAGCTGGGTAGGCAGTTTGAGTGGTTGACACAGGGAGATATGACAGTGACTCAGTACGAGATGAGGTTTTCCCTGCTGGCTTGTCATGCTACTTGGATGGTTCCATCAGATCGTGAGAGGATCAGGAGATTTGTGGATGGCCTTAACTACCATCTCCGTATTCTGATAACTAGAGAGAGAGTACTGGGTGCTACGTTTGAGGAGGTGGTAGACATTGCTCGTGAGATTGAGTCAGTTCGCCGTAGAGAGCGAGAGGAGAGGGAGGCTAAGAGGCCTCGTGGATCGGGTAGTTACAGTGGTGCTCCTTCGAGGGGTCAATTCCAGCAGGGTAGAAGTCGCTCTTTCAGGCCTGCTCAGTCAGCTCGTCCAGAGTATCGTGGGGGATCTTCAGGCCGTGGTCATCATGGGCCCCAGCAGGGTCAGACTTCATCAGCGCCCTCCCAGCTCAGAGTTCATCTCATGCTTTCAAGAATGTGGCAACTATAGAGGATAATGAAGTTAATATTTGGAATGCTTTCAAGGCCCTGATTGACACAACAATAAAAATAGTGCAAACGTCTGAAACTCATAGTGCTAGAGGGCAACAGAGTAGGTGTGATAGAGATAGAACTTCACAACGATCCAATTTATGCTGATGAACATTGTAACTTAGATTGTGAGGGGGTTAGACAAAGTTTATAAATAAAAAGAACTAAATGAATTTGTAGGGAGAATAAGATAGTGCTACTAGCAATTATAGAAAATAGAGTCAAGAAGGATAATACAACAAAAATACTAAAGAAGACTTTAAATAATTGGCAGTGGGTAGACAACTATGATGATGCACCAGGAGGAAGAATATGGATCGTATGGGATCAAGTGCAAGTGACCGTTTCTGATAGTGGGAGATTTCAACACCATCCTATCCAGTGAGGATAGAATACAGAGGAATCCAGTTCAGGAGAATGAGGTTAGGGACTTCAAGACTTTTATTTTTGTCACTTGTCTTGAAGAACTACACACTTTGGGTAGAAATTTCACATGGACAAATAATCATAATCATAGTAGAAGTGATAGAATCTTGGTTAACCCAGAATGGATGCAAAAATGGACACATATACAAGGGGTTGTTATGAACCCTGGCTTCTCTGATCACTGTCCAATTAGTGTATGTTTTGATGATACTACTAAACAAGGAACTAGACCATTCAAATTCCTCAATTTCCTGCAAATCCCATGAGGATTTTGACATAACAGTGCAGCAATGCTGGAGACATAAGGGAAGAGGACCAGTTATGATGAATGTATGGAGAAAACTAAAAATGCTGAAAGGCCATCTGAAACAGCTGAATAACCAAGAGTTTAGTCGTGTAGCAAATAAGATACAGATGTCAAGGGACAAATTAAGCACCATCCAAAGTTAGATGCATACACCAGACTGTGATTCAGAGGCAATCCAACAAGAAAGATCAGCAAAAATAGAATTGAAGAAATCACTGATGGTTGAAGAGAGTGTGTGGAAGCAAAAATCAAGAGTATAATGGTTGAATCTGGGAGACTCTAACAAATCATATTTTCATGCCTGTATGAAAATTAGATAGGCAAAAAACCACATTAGTAAGCTAACTAGTTGTGCAGGGCATTTACTTCACAGTGCTGATGAATTTGAAAAGGAAATTCTAAGCTTCTACAAAGTCCTGATTAGGACAGCTGCACCTCAGTTGCCAGTTTCTACTAGATGTTATGCTGAATGATTATACCCGTAATCATAGTCAACAACTGATGCTCATCCGGCCAGTCACAAAGGAAGAAATAAAATAAGCGATGATGGATATTGATGATAATAAAGCACCAGAGTGTGATGGATACGATGCTCTATTTTATAAAAAGAAATGGCATATATTGGGAGATGAAGTCACTGAAGCAGTAATTGATTTCTTTCACTCTGCTACAATGTGCAAAGCCATCAACTGCACAACCATCACTTTGATTCCAAAAGTGAATAATCCAGCTAATATCAAGGAGTTCAGACCAATTTCCTACTGTATAGTCCTTTACAAGCTAATCTCTAAAGTACTAACATTTAGATTGCAGGGTATTATGCATGATCTAATTGTCAAACAACCTTTGTACCTGAGAGATTGATTACAGATAACATCTTATGAGCCATGAGCTAGTTAAAGGGTATGGAAGGAGAATATATCACCAAGATGCATGCTGAAAATTAATATGCAAAATGCTTATGATTCTGTTGAATGGGTATACATTGAACAGGTGATGAAGCTTCTGGGATTCCCTGAGTTATTTCTCAAATGGATCATGGCCTGTGTATGCACAGTCTCTTATTCAGTACTTATCAATGGCAAACCTATCGAACCTTTTGAGGCAAAGCGAGGGCCGAGAAATGGTGACCCCCTATCTCCATTTTTGTTTGTGATGGCTATGGAATACTTGAGTAGGTTATTGAAGCCTCATAAGGAAAATAAAAGTTTTAAATTTCATCCTAAGTGTGCAAAGGTCAACCTAGTGCAATTGGGATTTGCTGATGATCTCCTGTTGTTTTGTAGAGGAGACCTGCAGTCTGTGACCATACTCTACAACCAGTTCCGAACATTTTCTGCAGCCTCAGATTTAGTAGCAAATCTAAACAAAAGCAATATTTACTTTGGTGGAGTAAGTAGCCTGATCCAGCAACAAATCATGGAGCTGCTAGGTTACACTAAAGGTGATCTACCCTTTAGATATCTAGGAGTACCTCTGAGCATAAAGAGACTAACAACCATACAATGTGAGCCACTGATTGACAAGATGTTAGGCAGAATTCAGAACAGGACTACTAAGTTCCTATATTATGTTGGAAGAGCAATGCTAGTAAAAAGCGTCATATTTGCTATTCAAACCTTTTGTTCTGAGGTATTCATCTTTCCAAAGAAAATCATATAGTTCATAGAGGCTATATGTAGAAAATTCTTGTGGACATGGGTTGCTGAACCTACCAAAAAAGCACTAATTACTTGGGAAAAGCTCTGTTCTCCTAAGATAGCAGGGGGGCGTAACTTTATAAATGTAGAGATGCGAAACAAAGCAACAATCTGTAAGATTTTATGGAACATATGTACAAAAAAGGAGAAATTATGGGTGATACGGGTACATTGATATTAGATAAAAGACCAAGTTGTAGGGGACACAGAACCAAAGAGTGCTTTCCGGATCATGCAGAAGATATTCAAGGATAAACATTACTTTGAGGCAGCTGGCTATACTGAAGATGATGTTAATCAGATTGAGAGCTTCTCAATTAGGCAAATCTACAAAGCTATGCAAGGTGACATGGAGGAAACTAGTATGCAACAATCAGGGAATGCCTAAATAGATTTTCATTTTGAGACTAGCATTACATAACAGGCTATCTACAAAAGAAAGGTTAGCCAAATGTAGAATCATTCCAGATCAGATATGCTCCCTATGTGAGAAGAAGAATGAAACGGTGCAACATCTATTCTTTGAATGTGAAGTAACTGGAAGTATATGGAAAAAATTGTTGTACTGTCAAGGTATACAAAGACTGTATACTAAAGGAACCTTGGCAAGAAGAGCTACAATTGGTAAAGCAATTCGGTAAAGGCAAGAGTGGAGGGACTGCAGTATGCAAAATGACTCTAGCAGCGGTTGTCTATCATGTTTGGCAAGAAAGGAACTATGTCATTTTCCAGAAGAAGAAGAGGTCGGCCAAAGCCATATTACGACTGATCATTTAGGAAATTATGAGGGTTAGGTTGTTCCCTAGGCTAGTGAGAACAATGGAATAGTTGAATTGGTATCCGAAACTTATTTTGGTAGAACGAGAAGAATGAGGTAGAAAGATAGTAAGAATTAGGTAACTCCAAGCTGGGGCATCATATTCAGTTGAAGTTATGCTAAGTGAACAAACTGTTATGTGTTAATTTGTACATAATTATACTTGGTAAATAAATCTTTTACTTGCCAAAAAAAAAAAGTACTTGTACAAAATAAGCTGCAATGAATGGACCTTACATTATTGCGTGCTCACTTCTAGTATATGGTTTGTGTTAGCGTGTGCGAGATGTGAGTTATGATTTAGTCCACTATTTCGTTGTATTCCCTACTTAGGCACCTTGTATTAGTAGTAGCTATTACGTAACTTGATAGAATATAAGGGTCCACTAAATTCTATAGAGAACCAGGTTCTCTATCAGTTCCACTAGAACACACGCACACAACAATAAGTAAATGACAAGAGGAATTTTACGTGGAAAATTCTCAGCAATGGGATTAAAAATTACGAACTACCCTTGTAGGATTTAAACTTCACTACTGAGCAACTTTTAGATTACAACCTATGCAACATACGAATTAACCTCTTAATCCCTTACTAACTTGTAATACTTTATTACAAGCCACTTTGTAATAACTCTATTACAAAGAATTTACAACTCGACTAACTCTAGCCAAGACTCAAACACACACGGGTTTAAGATTTACAAAGGGGTTCCTACATAATGCTTCTAAACAAGCTAAGTAGGAAATACAATTGAAGAACTATTACAAAGTTACAACTCAAATAAGGACATACAATGACTCAATGTGGGAACTGGTCCGTAGTTATTTTGTTCTTTGTTCTTGAAGCACTTGAGAATTACTTGCTAGATGATCATGTGAGGGAGCTTGAGTAAAATCTCTAAGTGTTCGAGTGAATGTGTTTTACCTCCCTTAATGTTAATAAATACATGTGTGACCTCACATACAATGATGTAAGCAAGGTAGGTAAAAAGTCTTTCATAGAAAGTTGACTGCTGCACTGTTCCTGTACTGTAGCATGTGCAGGCAACAACTTTCCAGCTGGAGAGTTGACTTCGTACAGTCACCGCGGGAACTGATAGGGACCTGTTCCCTCAGCTGTTCCTTCTACTCTGAAGAGTTGAATCATATCCCAAGTTGGAACCTTGTGATTTTAAGGTCTTGAGAATGTGTGACAGGTTCCTTATCTGGTTCTTGATAGTAAGTTTGTTAGATCATCAAAACATAAAATAAAGTACTTATGACCAAGATACTTGTAACCTATCATAATTGCACGTGTAAATCTCTTGTTCTAATTAAGGTAAAAAAATTTACTAACCTTATGTTATCACATGTTAAGATTTATTGATATATATTAAAATAATTTTTACATTGTCAATGCCTATAACCTTTTTTTTAATTTTATTTAGAAAAATTCCCTCTAGCCTGCTGGAAAAGGGGTGAGAGAAGGGTGTTTAGGTGGCATTAGAATTAAGTTTTAAAGTTATATACAAAGTGTGAAAGAATTTTTCAGTTCTCACAACTTACTTGACATACTGGCTAAGATCAAGCGTAACCCATTCTGTTGTTAGACAAATAGAATGCGTGGTGTATGATACAATCAACTGTCACATTTTCTCATACTTCTTATATGCTTAATTGGGTCAATATTTTTTCATCATTGTATTGTTAACTAAAAGTTAGAACAAATTTTAGTTTTAAGCAATGTTGAAATTATTAAACAGTGAACTTCAATAAAAATTTATTCGCCTTTTGTTTATATGTAATAAAAATCCCAGATTTACCTTATTGGAAGTACACCAATATTGTAATGGAAGGAATAATTTTAGCAAAAAAAGAAAAAGAGTGAGACCGAGCAACAAACTAAAAGAAAATAATTTAGTTTGAACATCAATTTATCTACCTCCAACAAGTTACTGAAATATGATAGCTAATCATGTTAGTATTATCATTCTTATTATTATTTATTACGGAAAATGACGCATCCCTTACAACTTGCAAGTAGAGATTTCTATAATGTTACTTGATTACGAGTAAAATATTAGCAAATCCAACAGTAAAATATGAGACAATATGACGTGTCAACATATAAGACATATTGCCATCCATGTTGTTATTTTCTATTTATAAGCTTTCCCAATGATACTGCCTCTTCCCATGTCCCTATTTTCTAGGAAACTTTTTGTATTTTCGTTTTATCTGGCCTACTTTAAAAGGTGTGGGCTTAGTTGGCAGCAGGGCTGTTCATAAAAACCCGAAAATCAAATCAAACCAACCAAAAAAACCGATACTTTTAGGTTTGGTTTAGTTTTGGTTTTGAATTTTAAAAATCGATCAAATTTGATTTGATTTTGGTTTAGTTTAGAAAAAACAGAACCAAACCGACTATTGGAGTAGCTATTTCAAATTTATTATTACACCTATATATATGTATATTGTTATACAAAGTTTCAAAAAATTTATGGTAAATGTTAATAGTTTGTACTTTTAATATAGTTCTTTACCTTTACATTCTAGTTTGATTGGTAGTTTTCTTTTGTTTAGTGTAAGAATCCATTTCGTGTTAAAAATAACATATTTTTAATTGAGTCCTTAAATTATTCATCACTATTTGATTCAATTATCATCAATATATTTTGGTAAATAATAGATTTCTCAAAGGGCAATTGATTTGATAGTGTTACATTGAAAATGTGGTCGTCGGAATATATGTTTGGTAGTGTATGTCTTATATTTAAGAAAAAACCGATAAATAACCAAAAAAACCGAAAAACCGACATAAACCGAATCGAGAAAAACCGACTTAATTGGTTTGGTTTGGTTCTAATATTTGAAAAATCGACTTACTTGGTTTGGTTTCTTTTTAGGGAAAAACCGATCTAAACCGAACCATGAACACCCCTAGTTGGCAGGTTCGCACTAGTAATGGGTCTAATAATTCAGATATTTCTTACCATATCAAAACTACTTGATATTTCTACATGATTGGAATATGGGATTGTGTTTCCCCATAAAAGTCAAACTATGTATGTACTCATCAAGTGCTCATTTTAATAATACTTCCGATTTACCACAGTCAAAAAAATAAAAAAAATTGTGTAGCAAGTCTGCATTATTTTCAGCTGCAAGTGTGCATGAGTGACTCAAAAAAAGTTACGTAATAATTAATCTTTTACAGCCAGTTGAGGGCATTTGAGAAACTCGGGTCGATTAATTGGATGTCTATATATCGACAATGTAAATGTTTGACCAGAAAGTACTGAACCTTTCAGTTAACTAATTAATAATGAGAGATGAAGGGTGAATATTAGTTAAGAATAATAAAATCTAGACAAAATATTACGTGAAGTCGGTAAGATAAACAACGTTAATTAGTGTGTTCGTGCTGATTAAATGCTAATGAATGCAATAACATAAATGTGCAATAAATATAGATAATGACAATGAAAATAATAAAAAGGAATCTACCACCCAATTATTGTAAGACTTGGATGACTCTTTTCCCTGACAGCAGCGTGGAGAACAGAGAGATAAAGAGGGTTGAGGAATCTTTGGATCTTGTGAATAAAGAAGCAAAAACGTGTACTTGAATAAGATAATCAATGAACAAGACAACTGTTGTATATTCTCTCAGGTCAACCTTTTACAATGTGTTTTTCTCATAAAGTGAAGATCCCCTTTTTGTTCTCTATCTCTTCCTATTTATAAGGGATATTTCTCAGAAACCCTAAAAAGTACAAAATAAGGAATATCCAAAAGAATATTCCTTGTGTCCACATCTGAACCTATGCTACCGTTATTTCTTCTTCTCAGCTGCCCGTCTTTGGCATCAGCCCTTTCAGGAGCAGCCTTCTGCTATTACACCGCGGTGGACCTCGTCCTTGGTCTCGCTTATCCATGACTGCCAAGTTGCCAAATTTAGACCAATACAGTTAGTCCCTCTGCTTGTTAAGGTCGTGGTCTTGCACGCTCTCGATAAGCGGGCCTAATTCACCTCCGTTTTGGAAAATTTTGGTTGTGTTGAATAAGTCGGGTCGGTCGAGGTGGAGAGAACGGCGCAACCAGTGGAGTCGTGAGTGGTGTGGCTACCTGGGGGTGACATCATGGCCATGCGCGTCATCATTCGCATCTTCCCGAGACAGCGTCTATGTGCGTGCCGCTTTGGTTTTGGTTCCATAGAAAATCCTTTGTTACGGTTCTCGTGCCACCCAGCCCTATAAATAGATAGGGGTTTCATTTTTCAGAAGTTTTCACCATCCTTTACCTTACATGAGCACTATTCTTCTTTGATCTTCTTTGCCAGTTTCTGCTCTTGATTTCGCTTTTCCGATTCCATTCCTCTCCTCCTTACCTATTTGTTATCTTCTTCTTTGGGTTTGGTAGAACACATTTCATTGTCGAAACATGTCACAAACTCTTCGCATTCATGATGAAGTTTCCGATGCCACTCCGTTATCGGTGGCTCCTCTTCCCGGTGGTGAGGAATATATGGCTGAAGAGGATTAGAGCTTTCCAACCGCGGAGGAGATAGTTCCCAGAAACTCTTTGTCCAGAAATAATTTTCTCAAGGAGCCTGCTCCCGCTCCTGCTCAGGTGATCTCCGAGATTGGTCCGTCTCATATAGTTGAGCTTCGATCCAAATATCGCATCCCCACCCCACGTCTAGATAATTCTGGATGGTGGTGATATCGTGGAGGTCCATCGACCTGTGTATTGTTCCTTCTATGTCTACCCGTTCTTGATCGGTTATACTCTTCCTCTTCTTCCGCTAGCGGAGGAATCTTGCCGGTTTTACAACATCTACCTGGCACAACTCTCTCTTTATTTGTATAAAGCTTTTTTGATGCTGACGAAGTACGCGGAATTGGCTGGTTGTGAGGTCAATGTTCGTCACTTGCTGCACTTACTTTCACCAAGTTTTTGTAGAGGTACTATGATATACCTACGACATCGCGGGACCAGAGGGCTGATAGTCGGAATGGATGACAGGATGAATCGAAAGTTCTGGCATAAGTACTTTTTTATTAAGACCGAGCACTTGGTGGCGGACCTGACTGGGTTTCCCGGGCAGTGGAACCATAATCGTAAGTGTTTGTCATACGCTTGTTGTCTTTTTTTCGTCCTTTCATTGTTGTCTCATTTACGTTCTCTTTGTTTTTTAGCTGAAAGGCGTGCACCCTCCCCTATCCTCGATATTGAAGATTGGGTGGCTCGCATGTTGCCTCACATGGCGGGAATTCGTGATTGGGCGAATTTCTACAAGCGCTTCGGACCGAAGGTCCCGTCTAGTAAGTATTAATTTTGCTTCGGCTCTCTGTTGTTTGCCATTGCTCGTTGATACGATCTCCTTTTGGTGCCAGGTCGATGGGTTTCCAAGAAGAAAGCTCCAGCGTCGGCATTTCGGCAGGTTATCGCATCCGCAGGGATGCAATTTTCTTTGGCCGAGTGCGTTCGCGGGGGTCGAACATTAGCTCTGTCACCGTGGGATTCCGCCCCTCAAAATGTTGTTATGCGGGATGAGATCTCTTCCCGACCTATCTACTATCTTGTAGATGAGTCGTCTAATGGAGAGAAGTCACCATCGAGGAAGAGGCGAAGGGTGGAGCTTGGGAAGGCCGTCGTCACTGATATTGAACCGAAGAAACTCATTGCTCCGGAAGTGGCACCTGCATTTGCACCAGACGTAGGGGCCATTTTTATGGCGGATGTCGTTATGGAGAGGAGGTCCTCTAGGGCCGAGGAGGTGCTTGAAGGCGGGGAACTTATAAAAACCGCGGAAGGTGGCGCGTCGTCGGCGGCCAGGGGAGATGGAACGGTACCTGCAGGGGATGACGGTTCTGGTTTGGGCATCGACCCTAAAGAGATACGGGCCTTCTTGGAGAGGAACACTCGCGTGTAGGTAAGGACGGAGGGTCCCAACCGGCACGTAATCATCCCCGTGGGGTTATGACCTTTTGGCCAACTCGAAATGGGTGGTGCCGTCTTTTGCCCCCTTGTGTGCGGCTTCTAAGAACACGTCGCTACAAGCGACGAGCGATGCTAAGTTATCGCTGAGTATATCTAGCATGGCTCTGCGAGTAAGTGCTTTTTAATGTTTAGGATTTGTTTCATATATGTAATCTTCTCATACTAACTCTTTTCTTCTGCATGTCAGACTCTTATCATGGGGATTGAGCATGAACGGAGGGAAGAGCGGAGGACGACCCTCTTTAAAAAGGTGACTTCCAAGTACAAGGAGTACCATAATAAGCACCGAACGTTGGCCGATGTTTTTACCCAAGATAGCGAATTTCAGTTGTTTCACGACGGGCTCAAACAGAAAGACGAGGAGTTGCAAAGAAAGATGAAGAGCTAAAGGAGAGGGATAATGAGCTAATGAGAGCCATCCGTCGATGCAGTGAGCTCGAGGCAGCTCTAAAGGCCAAGGATGACGAGCTCGAGGTGAGTAAAGGGGTGATGGCTGAGAATGCCGATCTTCAAGCGCGGGTGGCATTTTTAACTATTGAACTTGGGCAGAGGGAGGCGAATGTTGTTGATCTGCGGGGCGAGTTAAGCGCCAAGGTCGAAGAGTTGGCTCGTACAGAGAAACACAGAGTGGTCGCTGCGGCTGAAGCGGCAGCCTTAGAAGACGCTCTCCATATTTGCAGGTCCGAGCGGGAGAGCAAGGCGGATACATTGGCGCTTATGGTGGTGAGGTTAGAGGAACGGATCCAGAATTTGGAGGCAGAGTTATCCGGATTGAATGAGCAGGTCGTTACCTTGAAAATCGAGGAGGTGCGACGGCAGTCACAGCCGTCCACGTCTCATACTTCTGCCGATACCTGCGTGCTGTAGGAGTTGTATGAGATGTGGATTCACGCCGAGGCTCAACTTGACGTATATAAGTCTTTGAAAATCGACGGGAAGATTTCCGAAGCGAAACTTGAGGGCGTCCGTGCTAAGGCACGTGCGGACCGTAAAGCTTGCGGTTATGCCCCTGGTACGCCTGGTGGGGACGACGTAGATGATGATGCGGATAGGCTTGCCTCCGATTCTTGGTATAATGATGAGTATGCCGATAGGGATGACGCGGCATAAAGCCGTCATACTTAGTTTTTGTTCTGTTTTGCTATTTTTGTAAGGGCGTCTTTGGGCCCTTTGTAAAAATTATTGTAAGTTGACAGTTGTAATGGAACAGCCCCCCTTTTTTGCTACGTGTTTCTTGATTTCCGATCTCTCTCTTTTTTTTTGGTTATGTGGGGAAGTACCTGGTTTTCTTATAAGATTGATGTTCGACGCGTTCGAACATTGGAGACTTCGAGCGAAGTCGCATGCAAAGTAATTTGAGCGGGTTCGAATGTAAAATAATTCGAGCAAGGTCGAATGTGAAACAATTCGAGCAAGGTCGAATATAAAATAATTCGAGCAAGGTCGAATGTAAAACAATTCGAGCGAGGTCGAATGTGAAACAATTCGAGCGAGGTCGAATGTAAATTAATTCGAGCGTGGTCGAATGTGAAATAATTCGCGAGGTCGAATGTGAAACAATTCGAGCGAGGTCGAATGTTAATTAATTCGAGCGAGGTCGAATGTGAAACAATTCGAGCGAGGTCGAATGTAAAACTATTTGAGCGAGGTCGAATGTAAATTAATTCGAACGAGGTCGAATGTAAGATGCGAAAAAACTTGGTGGGGAGTAAAAATGCTGCTTTATTTCATTCATTGGAGAATATCTTGGTGGAGAGTAACAATGCTGTTTTATTTCATTCATTGGAGAATATCTTGGTGGAGAGTAAAAATGCTGCTTTATTTTCATTCATCGGAGAATATTACATATGTCCTTCGTTTCATACATATATTGGTGAAGTTTCCATGTATCCAGTCCCTTCATCGTTCGGCCTGGAGAAGCAGTCGGCAGACGAGGCGATGAATTATACTTGAACTTTAAGACGTCCCCTTTGTCGCCTCATTAAAAACCTCTCCGAGAAAACCCAATTGGGACAAAACCCGGATGAGGGAAAAAGAGTACGACGCGGAGGGCGTCTGTTTTCAAAGGTTGAAGTATTTGAGATGGGCGACGTTCCAATTGCTTTGTAGTAATTTTCCCTCCATAGTTTCTAATTTAGAAGATCCTTTGTTTGTTGCTGCCGTGATCTTATATGGCCCGTCACAATTGGTTCCTAGTTTGCCTTCTCCCGAATCTTTGCTCGCTTATGTTTTCGCCTTGAGTACGTAGTCTCTGACTTTGAGTGGTCGTACTTTGGCTTTTTTGTTGTAGCACCATTCTGCTTGTTGCTTTTGGGCTACCATTCTTATGTAATCTATGTCTCTTTGCTCTTCTTTTTCGTCGAGGTCTTATTTTCTATTTTCGTCATTGCTCGGCCCACTTTCGTTGGAGTATCTCAAACTGGGTTCACCGACCTCAACCAGTATCATGGCGTCAGTCCCGTAGACTAGTGAGTATGGCTTTTCTCCTGTGTTTGTTTTCGTCGTGGTGTGGTTTGCCCACAGTACCTCTAGGAGTAATTTCGGTCGTAGTCTCTTTGCATCTTCAAGTTTTTTCTTCAAGATATTCAGTATTGTTTTGTTGGAAGATTCGGCCTGACCATTACCGGCAGGGTGATATGGCATGGAAAGTGTTCGCTTGATATGCCATTTTTTGAAGAACTCGGCGCTCTTCTTTCCGGTGAATTGGGGTCCATTGTCACAGCTGATTTCTTTGGGGATGCCGAAGCGGCATATGATATTTCTCCATATGAATGTGATAACTTCCTGTTCGCGTATTTGGTTAAATGCACCTGCTTCTACCCATTTGGAGAAATAATCAGTTAGAACTAAAAGAAAACGTACGTTACCTCGCCCTACTAGTAGGGATCCGACGATGTCCATTCCCCATTGATGAACGACCATGGCGATGTAATAGAATGGAGGTGCTTGCCCGCTTGGTGTATCATAGGGGCATATTTCTGGCACTGTTCGCATTTCTTGACATAATCGGCGACCTCCTTCTTCATTGTGGGCCAATAATATCCTGCTCGAATGAGGCATCTGACGAGGGCCCGATTGCCGGTATGGGCACCGCAGTGGCCTTCGTGTACTTCCTCGAGTACGCGCCTCGTTTGATTCGGCCCTACGCATTTCGCTAAGGGGCCTCTAAGCGTCCTTTTGTATAACTCGTGATTTATGAGACTGTACCTGGCCGCCTGCATTTGAAGCTTTTTGGCTTCTTTTTTGTCTGCTAGGAGTGTTCCTTCCTCCAAATATGTTATAATACGGTTGCGCCAGTCCCAAGTCAAATTTACAGAGTGTACCTCGAGTTGGTCTATCGATGAATGGAGGAGGGTGACCACATTATCCTTAGTAACGTTCTTGGTGGTCGTTGCTAACTTGGCGAGGCCATCTGCTTCGATGTTTTGTGCTCGAGGTATCTGGTCGAGTCGACATTCGTCGAATTCTGGTAGCAGTTCATGAATTTCTGCCTGGTACGTTTGTAACCTCTGCTCTTTGATTTGGAAAGTCCCTGTGACTTGGTTGACGACGAGTTGTCAGTCGCATCTAAGGACGACTCGTCGTGCTCCGTATTAGAGAGCTAGCTTTAATCCTACAATTACGGCCTCATTGTTATTCATATAGGGACATCGTATAGACTGGCGAATGACTTTGCCTATTGGGACCTCGAGTACGAGTCCCTGTCCAGATCCTGACGCGTTGGATGTGCCGTCAGTATATAGGACCCGTAGGTCGGGTAGACTGGGTGAGGTGCAAGAAGTTTCTTGTTCAACCTCAGTCATTATTTTGGCACTAAAATCGGCGAAGAAGTCGGCGAGTACCTATGATTTTATTTCTGTTCGCGGTTTATATGTTATATCATGTTCGCTCAACTCTATGGCCCATTTGGCCAATCTCCCCGATAGCTCGGGTTTATGCAAGATACATAGGGGAAAGGTCGTTCCCACCGATATAGGGTGGCATTGAAAATATGGCCTAAGCTCCCGTGAAGCTATAACTAATGCCACGGCCAATTTTTCTAGGTGAGGGTACCTCGTTTCGGCGTCGACAAGAGTTTTGCTAATATAATAGATCGGATATTGCATACCTTTATCTTCGTGGACCAACACTGCGCTTACCGCGACCTCCGATACGGCCAAATATATAAGAAGGCGTTCACGGGGTTCTGCCTTGGCGAGTAGCGGGGGAGATGGCAAGTATGCCTTTAGTTCTCTTAAGGCTTTGATGCATTCTTCATTCCATTGGAGCCCGTTGTCCTTTTTAAGCACGTTAAAGAACTTGTGACATCTGTCGGAGGATCGTGAGATGAACCTCGACAGGTCAGCTACGCAGCCCGTTCATTTTTACACATGTTTCTTGCTAGTTAACATTTCAGGTATTCCCTCAATGGCCTTCATTTGGTCAGGGTTGACTTCAATGCCTCTTTGTGACACCAAGAAACCGAGGAACTTGCCCGAAGTTACGCCGAAGGCGCATTTTTCGGGGTTCAGCTTCATCCCGTATTGCCTCAGTATTCTGAAGGCTTCTTTCAGGTGATCGATGTGATCTTCCTTCCTTTTCGACTTGATCGATGAAAACTTCCATAGTTTTGCCGAGTTGGTCCTTGAACATTTTGGTTACCAATCTCTGATAAGTCGCCCCTGCGTTCTTTAAGACAAATGCATGTCCTGATAACAATACGTTCCTTGATGGGTGATGAAGGTAGTCTTCTCCTGGTCCTCTTCCTCCATGAGGATTTGGTTATAACCTGAATAGGCATCTAGGAAGCTCAACAACTCGTGCCCCGCTGTTGCGTCAATTAGCTGATCAATATGAGGCAAGGGAAAGGAGTCTTTCGGGCAGGCATTGCTCAGGTCTGTGAAATCTACGCACATTCGCCACTTCCCATTTTTCTTTTTTACCATGACTACATCGGCGACCCATTGAGGATACTTTGATTCTCGGATGGAGCCGTTAGCGAGTAATTTATCCACTTCTTCGCTGACTGCCTCGTTGATTGCGACGTTGAATTTTCTTCTCACTTGTCGTACTGGGGGGTAGAAGGGATCGACGTTTAACTTGTGTGTGGCAATGTCTTTTGGAATTCCTGGCATATCTGCAGGGGAAAAAGCAAACAGATCAGCGTTATCAATAAGAAATTTATGAAATATACCTGGCTCGAAGAGCTTATGGCCTATATAAGCTTTTTTGTTGTTGTTGTTGTTTTCTAATTGGACGGGATCAAGGTCTTCGATTGTCGACCATGTTGCTTCCACAACGTCGGGGTTCTAGATAACGTCTTTCCGATCGCTGGGCTCGGACCCCGACTTTGATAATTTCTATGCTTCTGAGTTTGTTCCTTTAAGCTGTTGAGTGAATGTGCAATCTTGGCGATGCGGTAGCATTCTTGGGTTGTACGTTGTTCGCCTCGGATGCTGAATATCCCCTATGGAGTTGGAAATTTGATTACTTGATACAGGCTGGACAGAATGGCTCTCATGGCGTAAATCTACGGTCATCCTATGATTGCGTTGTAAGCCGTGTCTTGGTTCATGACGTGGAATGTTGTTTCTAGGGTGATGCCTCCGGCCAGAACAGAAAGCGTTATTTCTCCCGAGGTTCACTCGACTGCATTGTTAAAACCTGTGAGTGTTATGCAGCATGGTATTATCTTGTCCTTCCGTCATCTACCATTATTCTTTTAACATCAGTATCTGAAATACGAAAGTAATGACGAGAGCATCAGAGTGAGGAAAGATCAAACCGTTGTATCTGACTTATCGAAGATGATACTTTCTCCGAGGTCATCATACCGCTCGTCGGTAATTCATCGCTTTAGCTTGTGCGTTGTGGTAAATTTTATGTGGTTGATTGCTGTTTCGTCGCCTCCGCCGATGATCATTTGAATGGTGCGGGTAGGAGAGGGCGACTTTGGAGGGCCTTGGTGTTGTTCTCGTCCGTGACCGAAGTTGGCTCGTCCTCGGTCACTCATCAGCTCCTTCAGGTGTCCTTGGTTTAGCATGTTCACTACCTCTTGCCGTAGGGATATGCAGTCTTCGGTTTTGTGACCCCGCTCCTGGTGAAATTCACAAAGGACGTTCGATTTTTGGGTAATGGGTCAGACTTCATCTTTTGCGGCCACTTCACCTTTGTGACAAGCTTCTCTAGTGCATACACTACTTCTGAAGGAGAAACACAAAAATTATGAGCGGATAAAACCTTGTGTGTGGTCTGGACGGCCCTTCCGCATGTCGAGAGGGTGGTGGAATGGCTGTTCTGACATAGGGTTGATGCCTGTCTCAATTGAGGCGTGGGCCTGATAGATCTCATCGACTGTCATTATGACGGTCTTTCTTTGGCTCTGTTTGGATTGACGTTAAACGTTGGGTTGGACTGTTAAGGTCGTCATCGTCTGCTCTCACCTCGGCGCAGTAAGCGTTGTGGATTTCTTCCCAAGTGGTGGGAGGGTATTTCCTAAGCCTACTTAACAACTTCCTAGTTGCCCTCGACCCATTCGTGTTCAACCTGTTTTTGGAAGGCTGCTACCACCATCCCCTCCGATATATTAGGTAAGCTCATTCTCACCCTGTTAAGACGAGCGAGGAAGTCCCTAAGTACTTCGCAGGCGATTGCCTAACAGCGAATATGTCGTTTACCCTGGTCTCCGCTTTCTTAGCTCCGACATTGGCGATGACGGACTTGTCTGCTATTTCTTCGAACATTTCTATAGACCAAGCTGGTAGTTGTGAGTACCAAGTTAGGGCTCCTCCGGTTAAGGTTTCGCCAAACTTCTTTAGTATTACTGACGGTACTTGCTCCTTTGATAGGTCGTTGCCTTTTACTGCTGTGACGTATTGAATGATGTGATCTTCTGGGTCTGTGGTGCCATCGTATATCTTCAAATATGGTGGCATTTTGAAGGTCTTGGGTAGGGAATGTGGGGCTACCTCCTCGCTATATGGTTGTTCGACGAATCGGCCGACATCCCTCTTTGGTAGCAGTTTCGGGGCGCCCGGTATCTTATCGACCCTTTCTTGATGTTCGCTCATCTGGCCGCGGAGTGCTTTATTTTTATTTTCCATTTCTTCCACTTTCCTTAAAATGGTTGTCGGTGCATCATTGCCTGTATCAACAATGGTGTGAGTGTTACCTGTTGGGGGAGCTGGTTGCTCACCGGTGGTTGTTATAACATCTGCCGGCACGACATTTCGGTTCGTCGTTTGAATGGGTTTGTCGAGTATGTCATTGAGGGTACTTGTCAGCCATTCCTCTAATAACTTCTTCACTGCTGGTGGTGCCTCCTCAGCCGTGGATGTGGAAGCTCCCCTTTTGCGCACTACAAGAATTTGAATTTTTAGTGGCAACATATAGTGACGACCCTATAGGTTGCTACAATATTTATAGTATTAGCAACGACATTAAAGGTCGCTACAGAAGGTGAATATTTAGCAGCGACTTTTCTGAGGTCGCCTCTGATGTGGCTGAAATTTTCGGTCCCGCTAAGAATAAAATTTTGGCTCCAAATTATTTGTAGCGACTTTTAACCTATCGCTGCTAAAGATAATTTGTAGCGACTAGGTCGCTACTATACCCTAAAAATTATTATTTAAAATAACAACAAAAAATTAAAAAGCCCCTTCTTTCTAATTAAAAGATCCGAACTCTCCTTCAGACACACAAATAGGCCTCTCTCTAGAAATCCCTCCCCCCTCTCTCTAAAAATCCCGCCCCCCTCTGCTAAAATTTCATGGACGAGCTCTGAATCTTTCGAATCAAAATGTGAATCTCATTTATCAGGTGTGTTTTCAAATCCCTATTCTATTCCTTTTTCTTTTAGGAACGAAAAATCTGATATAGTTGTTGTTCAAATCTATATCGATTTTGTGGTGGAAGAATTGAACAACTGATTTCTCTCATATAGCTGCTAGTGACCCTAATCCTTTCTTTTTTGTTTATACCCATACTAGTTTATATATAAATTTATGTTTGGATTTTCTTTATAAGGATTCTTTAAGGCAAAATTTTCAAAATGTAGTTAGGGATTATTGTTATTTTAGTAATTTTACATTTGTATTCTTAGATTTCATCTCGAATTTCTCTGAACCATTTGATAATCTACAGGAATACAGAAAAAAGAGCCGCACGGGAAGACTCATTTTAGGCGTATTTGGTGTTGTTGTTGCTGATTTTCAGTCTTGACAGAACTCGACTATCTTAGTTTAGGTAAGTTAAAAGCTTCTTGTTGAAAGACCTATTGTATGTTGGTATTCCATACTCGTAAGGGCTGTTTGAATCGCTGCCATAATTTTCGTTTAGTAGTTGTATCCAATGTGTTTCTACTGTAGTGTATTCATTTTTGTTATGTAGATTTCTGAAATTCATAGTGATCTTAGATTTGTATGAGAATAAAGACCATTTACAAACATATAGAGTTAAATTATTTGATATTCTTTGCTTTTTACTGTCATTACTTATCAATTAAGGTTAATCACTAGATGTTAAATCTGTTTATCAATAAAGTGTTTGTAGATGTGGCAGTGTGTGTGTGTGTGTGTGTGTGTGTGTATATATATATATATATATATATTAGCAAATTTTGCTGCAGCTCTATGTCTGAACTTGGTTGTATTATTTTCAGTGTGATTGAGGTGTTAACCTCCACATGAGTGTCCTCTATGTTTGAAGTAGCTTGGATTCTTTCCTTTGCGTATAAACTGTGATCCTCAGCATATCCACTCACCTCATATGTTGCTGCAATAGTTTTCCAACCAAACCTGCTGCTGTAGAAAAAACTGGGCAGCAGAGTACCCTTCTTTGCATCTACATCTACTCCAGAAACTAGCATTGTAACATGTTGGATATTCAGCAGATATTTGTCATAGTTAGTAACCAAAAAGCTACTGTTCATCTGTAGAACTTCCAATAGAAGCAGCCTCCACCCAAATATTTTGGCATCCAATAAAACACCTAATATCCTCCCAAATCTCCTTGCCACTATGCTTATGCCTATATATATATATATATATATATATATATATATATATATATATATATATATATACATACATACACACACACACACACACACATTAGTATAACTGCTACATACTGAGAGTATTTAAGAGCTTCTCAATTTTTACAAAAAAGCTTCTAAAATTCTACAACATAGCACTAGTTGCACATATATTTTTTGTCATGCTAGACGCAATGCTTTTCAGTTATAATACCTAAGAACAGATGGTTGCATATCCTTCATGTGAGTTACTTTAGTTAGTTATTATGACCCGGATTGTGACCTTATGTAAAGTTTACATGACCAATTTAGCAAAAAGTTTGCCTGTGTTAAATTTATTCTTAGTATAAACATGTTTCTTTTGAACAGATAGANCCTTGTAACCAAAAGGTGAGTAAGAGTAGAAACTTGCTGCAATATTTTTCATTTTATTTAGAGGTGATTTTATTTGTTCATTTCTCATGTATGTCAGTTATTATATATGTTTGGATGAGTATTATATATGCTTGTAGCTTTATGTCTACATCTTATTTTGGAAAGTTCTATGCAATTTTTGTCCTAATTAGACTGAATGAAATTAATTCGAAAGGTTTGAAGCTTTAATTTCATAACAGAATCAGTGGTGAAGTAAAATTAGTGCTTTACTCCAACATTTCATCAATTAGTTGATTTTAGTTCTCTGCTAATTGAATTAATATTTTCTCTAGTCTGATAAATCATTTTCTTTTTATATGATGTTGCAGGAAATGAAAGGAGCTGGACAAGGAAAAAGTGGGAGAGGCAGGACGAGCTGTGGTCATGGAAGTTTTCAAGGACGTGGCAATTTTGGAGCGACGTCTCAGCCACGCATACAGACTGGACGAGTATCTGGTGCATCTGTAGAGACAGGACAACCATGTAACCCGAGTCAAGGACCTTTACAAACCGGACGAGTATCTAGTAACTCTCTCCCAAGACCTTCTTTAGAAACACAATCATCACGAAATGAACCAGAAACTGTTCATCGCTCTCCAGAGGATGACAATTGTGCAAGTTAGTTTTTTGTTTTTTGGTGTTTTGTGAAATTAATTTTACTAATTGTGCGGAACTACTAACAACAATATCCCTTTACTTTGCAGTTTCTTCTAGCAATAAAATTAAGGAAGAGGAAAGTACAAATCTAAAAGTTTAGATATAAAAACTAAGTATGGTGGAAAAATCAAAATTATGATTCCAGATGACATTGATAAAGCAGTAGGTGATGGGGTTAGAGATATTGTTAATTACTGCGGTTTGATCATGAGAAGCACTATCTCGTTCCAGGATGGAAATTGGCAAAAAATAGTTTTGAAACACGGAGAAGCAATGTGGTTAAAGGTCAAGGTAATAAATTAATTTCAATATTGATCTCCACTGTTTGCACAAATTGCCTCCTTCCTTTAATTTGTTCCATTTTGTGCATCTAGTTTTGTCCAGCTCTACCTCCAGCTATAATTTGTCTGTTCTGTGATCTTCGGATGTTGTACATATTGATCTTGTGATCTTGGTTGAGTACCTGCATTTGTAGAAGAAATACCCGTGCCACACGCATAAACAGTTAACTGCACTGTCCAAACCAATGCACTGCTTTTGCACAAGTTTTTGGTGTAGCCTCCTTTTTAGTGTAACAGCATCACTAGGGCGTTTCTTGATGTTCAAAGCAATAAGACTGCAAAAACAGTCAAGTTTCTTGTTGTATCACCTTCCTGATAGTTTTTGCACATGTTTCTTGTAGTGTAACAGCATCACTAGGGCTTTTGCACAAGTTTCTTGTTGTATCACCTTGCAAAAACAGTCACTAACTTCTTCTGTTCTTATTTTGCTAAGGTTTAGTTCAAATTACTCTCAAAAATTTCAAACATACTCACGTCTGAATTATCTACCAAGGAATCTGTTTCAGTAGATTTTCCTTTTGTTGGTCCACTGTTGGCTTGTTGTTTTGTAGTTTATTTTTTACTTGATATTCCTACAAGATTACTTGATACTACCTCATGAAATTTCCATCCTGTCGAGGAAATGTTTGCTTCTTTAGAGTAATTTCTAGCATTTTGTGTGATCAACAATGACATGAATGAGGTCGGAATGGGCAGTAGTGTCTTCAGTGTTAGACCAACCTGCCCAGTCCACTCCTTAGCTAACAGCTTGTGCTTACCAATGACAGGATAAATTTGAAGTTTACAGCGGGCTGCAAGAGCATAGGTTTCAAGCCATCGTAATTAGTACAATGCAAAGGCTTTTTAGAGCACGGATAGCTCGACTCAGCAGGCTGTACTCTAAGTACAATACTAATGAAGAAAGATTGTCTCATCGACCTACAGATGTTGAGCTTGAGGACTGGAAATACCTAATACAATATTTTGGAAGTCAGGATTTTAAGGTACTAACTTAATACATAAAGATTATGTCAACCAAAGGGCATCATTCACATCTTTGAAAGGTGATTTATTAATCTATTGACTTACAGGTTGTAAGTGAGAGGAACAAAAGAAATATAGAAAAGCAAATAACTAAGCATACTTGTGGTACAAGGTCTTTTGCAGAAGTAGAGGAATCTACGGTAAAAATATATTTAATCCCCTAATTTCACATATGCTTCTTTGTTATTTACATATTTATATATTTGCTTAGCCATTTTTTCTCTGAAATTATATTGCAGAGAAATCCTATTACTGGAGAAATAGACACACCAGATAAAGTTTGAGAGATCCACCATACACGCAAGGATGATAAAGGAGAACTGGTGTGGGTGGATTCACAATCTCAACAAATTTATGTAATTATCTAAAATCATAGACTTGATATCTTTCTGTTTCTGTAAGTTATATTCAGTGTGTTTTATTATGTTTCGATGTAAATGATTGTGCATAAATGTAGGGTCAACTCCAAGAAGTTGTCACTCAACAACAATCTGAAGAGATCGAGCATCCCATGACTAGAGATGAGATTTTATCCACCGTTCTTGGTGAGAGAACAGACTATGTTCGCGGAAAAGAATACGGAAAGAAGCCTCCTAAAAAGAGTAACACGCAGCATGCAAACATAGAGTCCAGCGTGTCTTCAGCTATGGAAATTGTGCGTCAAGAGATGCAAGCCNCTTGTGGAGCCATTTTTGTAGCGAGGTTTCTCACCTTTTGTGGCAACTATGTCGCCGCAAAATGTAAGCTTGTAGCGGCGATGTTTCTTGTCGCCACAAATACATTTCAGGCACGCTTTTGCTTGTAGCAAAACAAATGTCGCCGCTGATAACATGTAGCAGCGACTTTCAGTGATTTTGTAGCGACTTTTGTCGCCGCAATAAGGCTAATTTCTTATAGTGCCTCTTATGCCGTCACGAGGGTTTCGAAATCGAAGAGCCGGTTGATAACGAAACGTAGCTTTGTACCGGTGATCACAACGGCACACGTTCCCGAGGAGCTGAATCGTTTCGTGCCCGGCCGGGTTCTGGCAATGACCGTTGGTTTTTCCGCCCCGGAGAATTTATGTCTTATAAATTGGAGGGATTTGTCACTCGTTTCTCACACTTTATTGCTTATCATTGAGAGAATTCCCAGAATATCTCCCTTTCTATCAGTCTGAGTTTTTCTTGACTCCTCTGCTCGCGGTAATCTTCGAGCTTTCCCGCTTCTTCCTCAAAGTTCCTCCCTCCTCTTCTTGTGAATTAAACATGATAGGAAATTCTTCTTTTGGTAGACTTCCGGCTATCTTTCCGGCGGCCAGAGACCCTGCTCCGGCAGATGGAGACGTGGAACCGATGGAGTGCGAAGATGTTCCTTCGATCGAAGAACTTTTATCCCGCCCGGGGAAGGAAGTGGTGGATTTTAGCGCTGATGGTGGTGCGGAGCAGGTAAATATTCCTCCTCTCATAGGGGAGATCGTAAAAGCAGATTTAAGGGCACGATGGGGTATTCCCGGTTATGTCGAGATGGTGCCGGCGAAGAGAGAAGATAGGGTCCAGATCGACCATCCCGGGTTTTGCTCATTCTATGCTTATCCCTTCCTGGTGGGGTACACACTTCCGCTTCCGATGTTGGTGGTCGACTTCTGTCGTTATTATGAGGTGTGTCCTGCCCAGCTCTCTCCTTACCTGTACAAGCTGTTCCTTATGTTTATCAAGTATGCTGAGCTAGCCGGCCGGGAGGTCACTCTGAGACACGTGCCCAGCCTGTTCGCCCCTCAAAAGATTCGCGGCACTATGATCCATGCGCGCCCCCGAGGGTCGAAAGGTTTAGTGGTCAAGATGGACGACAGGACCAATCGCCGTTTTTTTGATAACTTTTTCTATGTGCGGACCGAGCATCTTGTAGCGGATCCAACTGGGTTTCCAGAAGTGTGGAATTTCGCCCGTAAGTTTTCATCCTTGACTAGTAGACTACCCACTTTGGCCTTGTTTTCTTTATATTTCATGTAAATATTGATCTATTTTGATGCTTTGCAGCCGAGAAGTTACCCCCGCCTCCTCTGGAGGGGATACGAGAATGGGTCGAGGCCATTCTCCCTCATACGGTGGGAGTTCGTACATGGTCGACGTTTCATCTGAGATTCGGACGTAGGCCCCTCACAGGTGAGATGACGCCCTTAATTTTTACCCGTTCTCTTACGTTTCGATCTTACCTTCCGAGTATTATTTGTCGTGGCCATGGAGGGTTCGTAGAGTCAAGGCTCCTCAGCTAGCCTTCCGTCGGCCGTCCGCGTCCGCTCGTGTCAGTGTGGAACCTGCAGCTCATCCATCGAGGGAGGCATCGGTAGAATCTGTGGCCTTGGTCACCCCGACCCGGACCGTATCTCCGGAAGAGGGCCAGTCTGGTACCATTCGTCCTCAGAACGACTCGCCATCAGCCGGGGAGGAAGAAGGGGCCGACCAAGAGGCGGAGGGTAGGGTTTGAAACGGTCCCTCCGACGGTGATCAACTTGGGTTCATCCCCAGAGAACCCAAAGGAAGGAATTATTGCGACCTCTACCGCTGAGGGGGAGCAGGTGGTCGTGGCACTTTCCATCAGTCAGAGCCAGGAGAGATCTGCTGGTGTAGAGACCCAATCAGGAATCCCCGCTGTTTGTGACGCAGGACCTCTCGTTGTGGCGGAGAATCGGGCCCCTGATGTTGCCGTCGTGTCCTCGAGCACGCTGTTGCCACCCTCAGCGGGTTGTACCGCACCTTCGGCAGCCGAGAGGGGGAAGGGAGTAGTGATCGATGAATACGAGTCCGAGTCTCACTTGGACCCTGATGACGTTTGGATGTTCGAGGAGGGCATTACTCGCTCGGTGGTCAATGCGGAGGGGTTGGCTCGTCTTGTTGAGATCCCCTCGAATGTGAACCTGTTGACATAAGGAGGGAACTTGGTGCCACAATTCAGCTTGTTGTGTTCGGAGGCCGAAAACGAGTCCCTGAAGACTGTTTTGAATGTCGAGGTAATGGACGAAGTAGCTGTGATGGGCTTACGGGTATGTTATATCTGATTTCGATTTGTTTCTCCGTCGTTGCAGAATGAGCGTTAGTTTAACTGCTTTCTTGTTTTGCAGACGTACATGTTGGAGGTAGAAAACATTCGCAAGGCCAATGTCCGGTCGAGGATCTTCTTGCAGATGCTAGAAAAATACCGTCGTTATCGCGATAGGTGCCGCGAGTTGCACGGACGATTAAGGGCTGATCCCCACAACCGGGCTTTGGGCGAGGAGTTGGAGAAGAAGGACCAGGAGCTAATGCAGACGCTCCGTAGCAAGATCGAGCTCGAAGAGCAAATCCGCCTCAAGGACGAGGAGCTGGAAATTGGCTGTGCTGGAAATCAAGGTTGCTGATTTGAAGCATATGGAGGAGGCAGCATTGGACGCTTCGGCGAGGGCAGCGGCTTTGGAGGCGACAATTCGCGTGCACGAATTCGAGCGGGAGCCGGAGAGAGCACTGCGACTCTTAAGGAGGCGAGGCTTGAGGAGCGGATTGGCGCAGCTGACATGGAGGCCTTAGCCTTGTCAGATTAGGTTGCTGGTCCTGGAGCAGGAGGATGAGCGGTTGAGGGCCCATGCTAGATCATCTCGTGTCGCAGTTTCCCGCCAAGCTCATGAACTCTGGGTTTATGCCGAAGCTCAACGTGATATTTTCAAAAACTTGTAGGAGGCGGGCACTGTGTCCGAGGCAGCATGTGAGGAGGCATGCCAGAAGGCTCGTGAGGCTCGATCCAACTGTGGATATGATGTAGCGACAACCGAAGTTGATGGGACGCCAGTGGTGGTGATGATAACGACGGCGTTGGCGCTGTGTGAGAGAAAATCGTATCTTTAGTTGTTAGTTGTCTCTTTTCTTTTTTTTATTGGCTGGCATAGACCAGATGTAAGCGGCAATAGCCCGCACTCCCGACTTCGTGAATAAAGAATTCTTCTTCGCTTCTTGCTTTATATTTCAGTTCTCCAGTGACTTACGATCAATTCGCGGGGTGGGAACTCGTCAGACGAGTCCGCATTCCCCTTATGTGATGAAAGTCTGGTCGTAGGTTTCATGGTGAACCTTGCGAGAGGATAGCTCGTCTGGGTTTGAGCGAGGTCAAACCTATCGCTCCTTGAGGGCATTCAGTCAGCCTGAATCCCCGTTAGAGCGAGGTCGAACTGTCGAGTTTTGATGGTGAAGGTAAGCATGAGTCTCAGTTCGAGCGAAGTCGAACTGTCAAATTTCGATGGCGAAGGCACAGCCTGAGTCCCAGTTCGAGCGAGGTCGAACTGTCAAGTTTTGATGGCGAAGGCACTTAGCCTAAGTCCCAGTCGGGTGAGGTCGAACTATCGAGCTTGATGGCGAAGGCACTTAGCCTGAGTCCCAGTTCGAGCGAGGTCGAACTGTCAAGCTTTGATAGCGAAGGCACTTAGCCTGAGTCCCAGTTCGAGCAGGGTCGAGTTGTCCTGTCGAGCTTTGATGGCGAAGGCACTTAGCCTGAGTCCCAGTTCGAGCGAGGTCGAACTGTCGAGCTTTGATGGCGAAGGCACTTAGCCTGAGTCCAGTTCGAGCGAGGTCGAACTGTCGAGCTTTGATGGCGAAGGCACTTAGCCTGAGTCCCAGTTCGAGCGAGGTCGAACAGTCAAGTTTTGATGGCGAAGGCACTTAGCCTGAGTCCCAGTTCGAGCGAGGTCGAACTGTCGAGCTTTAATGGCGAAGGCACTTAGCCTGAGTCCCAGTTCGAGCGAGGTCGAACTGTCGAGCTTTGATGGCGAAGGCACTTAGCCTGAGTCCCAGTTCGAGCGAGGTCGAACTGTCGAGCTTTGATGGCGAAGGCACTTAGCCTGGGTCCCAGTTCGAGAGAGGTCGAACTGTCGAGCTTTAATGGGGAAGGCNAATTATATTACAATGCATAATGAAGTGTAGTTTTGTATTATGAATTGACCTTTTTAGTAATAAAAATATTTATAATATTCAGTTTGAGAAATTCTTTTGGTATTTTTAATTATTATTGGTTGCTTTTAATATTGGTATTCAATTTATGTGAATATACAGTCATTAAATTTAGAGAATTCGGATCCTACCGGAAATATATATAATTTTGTCATTATATAGTTTTTGAGAAGATAAGTTTTAGTGGCGCCATTATTTTGTCACAAAATATTATGTTAAATTTGCCAATCTTCCTTTTGCAGCGACTTTAGTCGCTATAGAAAGATATTGTATCTTTCGTGGTTTATTATATTGTAGCGACACGGGTCGCTACTAATAGGTATTAATAGTGGCGGTCCTTAACTTGCCACTAAAAAAAAGTTTTGGCAGCGATAGTAGTCGCCACTAAAGATGAATAGCAGTGGCGACCAAGCTAATTATCTATTCTTGTGGAGCCATTTTTGTAGCGAGGTTTCTCACCTTTTGTGGCAACTGTGTCGCCGCAAAATGTAAGCTTGTAGCGGCGAAGTTTCTTGTCGCCACAAATACATTTCAAGCACGCTTTTGCTTGTAGCAACACAAACGTCGCTGCTGATAACATGTAGCAGCGACTTTCAGTGATTTTGTAGCGACTTTAGTCGCCGCAATAAGGCTAATTTCTTGTAGTGGCGTGAGGCGGTTACACTTGCGTGGGGGGAGGTGAATCACTCCGCCTGGGTGTGGCAGTTGGTGTTACATTCTCATTGCCTCCTCTGTTATCCTCGTAGATGGTATCTAAGATGTTGGTAGTGACACCCATTATTGCTTTCTGTCTTTCATCTCCTTTTCCTGTCGTAGTTAGTTTGTGCAAACGAGGAAAAGATAGTTGTCCTCTTTTTATTTTTGATCTAGAAGAAACTAAAATATAACTAAAAAGTCCCTACAGACAGCGCCAAATTGCTTGACCAAAAAATGCTGAACCTTTCACTTAAACCAATTAATAATGAGATGAAGGGTGAATCTTAGTTAAGAATAATAAAATCTAGACCAAATATTACGTGAAGTCGGTAAGATAAACAACGTTAATCGGTGTGTTCGTGCTGGTTAAATGCTTATGAATGCAATAACATAAATGTGCAATAAATGTAGATAATGACAATGAGTATAGCAAATAGGAATCTACCACCCAATTATTATAAGACTTGGATGGCTCTTTTTCCGTGACAGCAGCGTGGAAAAGGGAGAGATAAAGAGGGTTGAGGAATCTTTGGATCTTGTGAATAAAGAAGCAAAAACATATGCTTGAATAAGGTAATCAATGAACAAGACAACTGTTGTATATTCTCTCAGGTCAACCTTTTACAATGTGTTTTTCTCATAAAGTGAAGATCCCCTTTTTTATTCTCTATCTCTTTCAATTTATAAGGAATATTTCCCAGAAACCCTAAAAAGTACAAAATAAGGAATAGGATATTCCTTGTGTCCACCTCTGAACCTATGCTACCGTTATTTCTTCTTCTCAGCTGCCCGTCTTGGGCATCAGCCCTTTCAGGAGCAGCCTTTTGCTATTACACCGTGGTCGACCCTCTCCTTGGTCTCGCTTATCCATGACTTCCAAGTCGCCAAATTTAGACCAATACGGTAAACATACTTAATTTAGATTAAATGAACAAAGACAATTCGAATCCGCACGATTGATATATATGCTCATTATGACGACGTTGAGATGGTGACCTTGTTAACACTAAAAGAATCAATGCGTGTTTCATGACAATTGACAAACACTTAAAAAGGTGAAGTTGCTTCACTATAAATTGGCATTTCAAGATGGCAAAAATGAAGAACATATCGTAGGAAATTAAGAAGCAACAAAGAGAAAAGAATACAGAAAAGGAAAATAGGGGAGAGACATGGCTAGCATGGCTGAGAAATGGGAACAACTTAGTGGAAAAAACAATTGGGAAGGGCTATTAAACCCCCTGGATCTTGATCTACGTAAATATCTCATTCAATATGGGGAATTGGCTCAAGCAACTTATGATACTTTCATTACAGAGGAAAAGTCCAAAAATGCAGGAGCTAGTAGATACTCAATGGAGAACCTTTTTACTAGAGTTGGACTTGATCCATTGAAATATCGCGTAACCAAATTTTTCTATGCTACCTCATCGATTCCACTTCCTGATGGTTTCTTTGTAAGATCATTGTCATTGGAAGCATGGAGTGAGGATTCAAATTTTATGGGGTATGTAGCTGTGGCTACTGATGAGGGTAAAGTTGAACTGGGAAGGAGGGATATTGTGATTGCTTGGCGAGGAACTATGGAGAAGTTGGAGTGGGTGAATAACTTTCAATTTGCAGCTGTCCCAGCACCCAAAGTCTTTGGTGATGGAGGTTTGCTTCCTTTGCTCCAACCTTTGGTACATCACGGCTTCTACAACATTTATACAACAGATAATCCACGATCACAGTTTAATCAGACCAGTGCCCGAGACCAGGTGCATGTTATCTTGCTTGCTTGATAATATTTTCATGTTTTTATATGAATATGATTTTTTACTTCTCAAGTTTTTTTCTTTTTCAATAACAGACTTTAATGATTATAGTGAAACATACTTGGAATTTTCTTTGTTCTAATTTTTATCAAAGGGATCAACTTTGTAAACAAAAAGAGAAAAGTATTATACTTGCCTTGATGAAGCTAAAGAGTCTAATAGCTCATCATTTCCCTTTTTTCCTTTTAGGTAATAGAAGAAGTAAAAAGATTGGTTGAGGAATATAAGAATGAAGATGTTAGTATTACTGTAACTGGCCATAGCCTAGGTGCTTCACTTGCAACTCTAAATGCAGTTGACATAGCTTTCAATGGAATCAACAAAACAAGTGAAGGCAAGGAATTTCCAGTGACAGCTTTTGCATTCGCTAGTCCTAAAGTTGGAGATCTCAATTTTAAGGCAGCATTTGACAAACTTGAAAGTCTCCGTACTTTGAGAATCCATAATCTATGGGATGTTGTTCCGAAAGTACCTCCAATTGGCTATATAGACGTGGGCGAGGAACTAATGATTGATACCACAAAATCCCCATATGTAAAGCCTCTTGGAGAAGTTGTTAGCTGGCATTTGTTGGAGCCATACTTGCATGGAATTGCAGGGAGTCAAGGTTTAATAGGTTTTAACCTAGAAGTGAATCGTGATATCTCACTAGTCAACAAGCAATGGGACATACTAAAAGATGAATATGGTATTCCTGGGCTTTGGTGGGTTGAGAAGAACAAAGGAATGGTTCAACAACAAGATGGATCTTGGCTTCTCATGGATCGTGAGGAGTATGACTTCTGAGAGAGCTTTGGAGTTTAAAACTGGGGTTGTTCCCATCAAAATAATATTTGAATTAATGACAATAATAATGTTTGTAATACTTGAATAAATGGATTTCATGAGTACCTCATGAAAACACAAGACATCATATACTGAATATGTATTATGTTTCCCCTTAATTACCACCGAGGATAAACTTGTATGTCGATCTATTTCTATTTATGTTTAATAGAGTTTTAATTTCTGTGTCCACTTAACTTGTCATATTACATTTAAAATATAGATAATGCTCTTAACTTGTATTCCTATATCAGGCAGCTCGTGAAAGTAGTTTCTCGCTTAGAAATAATAACCAAAAAAAAGGATCACAATATTCGTGGTTAAATGAAACAATTCTTATAAACTTTGGTAATTCTATTATTCAATAAATTGTCATCTCCTTCATTTTTGCTCTGTATTGTCGGTTTTAGTGATCGGCATTCTAGAGATATATAAACTGAAAATAACTTGAAAGGGAGGGGATATTAACGTATTTCCTAACCAGCTCCAAAATTGGGATTTGTAATCTTAAAAATAAGATAAATTACCTGCTACCATATATAAAAGTGTCATGTGATTCTTATACTTACTGTGTAAATAACTTAAACTTTTTTTAATCCCTTTTCTCCCCCACTTGATAAGTCCACTAGGGCCTAAGAACACGGTATCAATAAAAATGAGGCATGCAAGATCCGAAGATCATGCAGATCGGATACAACTATAAATGAATCTTCAACTTTGTGTTATTGGTCTAAAGAATATTACATCTGCCAGATGTCCATGTATTTCTAAGACTTACTTATTCAATGGCTACTACTCCACAGAGGCGGACCTATGATTCGACGGTCACAGGGACAGCATGACACTTAATATAAATTTATCACTGTTCATAATTATTGGTACAGGGGCCTATGCTAATTTTTAACTATTTTTTGAATACATTTGTAAGTATATATGAAGTTTTGCCGAAATTCCCGAGTGCCGGTGAGGTGACCCCTCAACTTAACAGAGCGTCCGCCTCTGCTACCCCATCTTTTTTCAATTAATTTTTCTTAATGACTCTGTAATTCCAACGTCTTATATTTCAGGATTAAGGCCACAAGATTCAACAGATGTTTTGATACATTAGATATATTGTTTATTTAAGATTACAAAATTCAAAAATCTGTATATTTTTTATATTCTATGTTCAGTCAAACTAAAACACGTAATATATTTTCTGAATTTTTAAATATTGTTGGTTATTATAAACGTTCTATTCAAGGATGGACAACCCATGCTTAGACAATTTTGGTTATTGGTGTGTGGACGGTGTCAAAAAGAAATGGACGAGCGAGAAACGAGGTGGGTGGACGAAATTATTACTCCCTCCCCGATCGACAATAAGTGACCAATTTGACTTGGGTATACCCATTAAGGAAATACTAAATTCTAGACAAAAACTACCTTTAATTAAATATTGCAGCACAATTTAATGTGAGGAGTAAAAGACTATTTAAGGATATGTGCATAAGGGTAATTTTGGAAAAACAAATTAAATTTTTTCTTTTATTATATAAATGAACACTTATTTTGGACTAAAATAAAAAGGCAATTGATCACTTATTGTGGACGGGAGGGAGTACTATTTTAATTGTGTCTCCGCGTTGTGACACCAAAATAGGTTATCCCTTCCGGTTTAAATTAAATAATATCTTAATTTAATGTTATGCAGACACCACGAAAATAATTTGAATATCAACTATTTAGTGCTTGTTGGAAAATTATATGAAGTCAGGAATGCTGTGCTGCTAAATCATTGGAAATAGTAGTTGTGAGACAATTAAAAGTGGTGGCATTATAATTTGTTATGATTGCTAGGTTCGAAATGGTTCAACTTTAACAAAGTGCACAATATTCTGGCCTCGCACTAAAATCATTTTGAAATAGAGAAAGCTGTACAAGTTTGATCCATTTTAACTTTTATACAATTAACTAGTTTTTATAAGTCAACAAATATGTCACTCCCTCATTGTCGAATAGGCCGGGTTGACCCGGTTGGATAGCCGTTTGGAGCTTCAACACTTTGTAAACTTAGACGAAGCATATTAATCGACAGTCAAGATGGAGAAGCAACCCAAGGCCAGAAAAAACAAAATACTGGCAGCTCTTGGAACAAGAACAATGGAAGTTCGAAATAATCATCGAATTTGAACAAGTTCAAAGAAGTCAAGCAGGATTTCAAGTCCAATAATGTTGACAGAGGAAAGACTAAGGTGGAAAACAGAGGAAAATAAAAAAGAAAACGACAGCTCGGTGCATAACACTTCTCGCGTTCAATACAAAGAGGGGAAATAACGTTACTTAACCAGCTTTTGATATTGTTGTCTTGCTGATAGTATAAGATGTCACAAATGATGGTATTAGAATTATAATGAAATAATGCCCTGATAGGAGAACCATGTATCAAGTCCTAACTTGTGCTTATGTGCATTACCTGTAAAAGAAAATAACACTGATATTTCTAGTTGATCTTCCTCTAACTCCTTCCTTTCTTAACCCGTGTTCTCTTTGATTAAGGAGTCCTCCTCCTTATCCAATATGCAACCTTTTCGATCAGGATCAGGAGATATCACTTCTGTCAAGTTAGGTTTATCTCCTTCACGTGCATCTCACATGCTTATGTTTATCCATATTTGTGCTTTACTGGGATGGACCTGATTCATGTTTGAGTTCCTTTGTCAGTTTTCAAAACTAACCTTTACTTGGGCCAACAAATTCTCCCTTTTTGATGATGACAAACTCAGTGCTTTTTGTACACTTAGGCCCTGCTAGAACTCAGCTCAACATCAAAGCAATGTTAGAAACATTTTCAACTTATCATCAAGGACCAGGTTCATTAGGCTATAAACATCACTATTCAGAACATAGAGCACTTTCTTTCTCCCTTTTGGCATCATCTAAAAGTTGCATAAACAATGTGTGATTCCCAGATTTTAAAAATTACTCAGGGCCAGTGAGGCAACTGCAAATGCATTCATGGATTAGTCATTAGTAATCAACTTCACATATTCAAACTATCAAGGAAAGATAAACAGTCAACAAGAGAAAAAGCAGCAAACTTCATTGATAGAGAATATAATTCTGCCACAATCCACAAAAAGAAACAAAAACAGTTAAAACATGAGCAAAACAAAAGAAATCATTAATCTGGGTCACTGAAAGGTCTAGGCAAGGAAATCAAGACTTGGAAGAACTGGGGTTTTAGGTTTTAGCTTGGAGAAGGTGCAGCATGTCTTGAAGAATTCCATCATTCTTCTCCTTTTCCTTTGTAAGCTCAGTTCTAAGAGTATCTCTCTCAGATTCTACCTCTGCCAAACGAGCCTTCAGCCTTACGATCTCAGCATCCTTAGCCCACTCTCCTACAATAGAGCTCTGACCTTGCTATTGACAGGCGTCTTTTTGGATGAACCAGGTTCATTGGGAGTGGCAGTAATCTCATAGTCACAAGAGAGCAAAGTATTGATTCCAAAGTGGTCTTTGCTTGTGGCCGTCTCCCACTTCTTCAGAGGCACCTTACAATGAGCAATAACAATAGTGAGAATGAAACCATAGGGAGTGGCATGGACCTTGGAGCCTTTGATAACCCGATCAAGAAGCTTGATCCAATTGATCTGCCGCCCACTATCCAGACATTCCATCAAAACCAAGTCCATGTAGTTGGCAATGTGCCTTCTTTCCTGCCTAGGCAACACACACTTGTTGGCGAATTCAAACAGCACTTTGTGGGATGGCTTCATTTCACTCTTATACACAAACATAGCCTAATTCACTTCTTTACTATCACAGAACTTTCTAGTAATGGCTAGGGCAGTAGGAAGGGAGTCCAGACTTGGCCATTTTTGCCTAGTGTAATCATCATAACCTTCAGAAGGAATACCAAGGATTTCACCCAGCTCTTTTGCATCAAAAGACAATTGAACCCCTTTCACCTGGCTGGTAACCCTTTCATCCTTGACCTCTGTATTGGCCATGAATTCAATTTTCTCATTTCTGGCCAGCCTGCCATCTAACTGAAGGACCATGTCCTTCCACCCCTGAACCTCTAGCCTTTCAAGCAGTAGAACCATCCCTTCTTTCTCCAAGTCCTTCAAGAGTCTATCTTCAAGATGGTTCGTTTGCCAAACTTGGCCAGCTTGTCCTGTTCATTATCTGATTCATCCTCTTCTTCACCACTCCAGTCTTCTTCTTTAGTAATTCTAACTTGTTTGGCTTTCACAGCAGATGTTGATACCCAATTTTTCCTCACATATTTTTAAACATATATATATACTTTCAAAATATTACATATGCAGTTATAAGCATGCATAAATATTTTTATAATTTTTTTTATAGTTTTAAAAGCTCCAAATCAATTTATTCCTTCTCCTTTTATTATATAAATATCCTTCCTACTACTTTTATGATGATTTAGCCATCTAAATTCATTATTTATGCCAACATAGCATTTGAATATTTCTAGTACATTTTTGTAATTACATTTATATTTTTTAAGCTAAATTGCACATCTTTGCAATAATAGCCCTTACTAATGTATAGTTACATTATTTATGCATAAATGATCTTTTATATTTTAAAATGTTAAATAACTATTTTAAATTATTTTAGTGCACAAAGATATTTTTGGTATTCATTTATTATTTTTATAAATTATTTAATTATTAAAAGTGGCTATTTAAAATCTGGCCCTATTTTTATTTTTAATTCTGGTCCTAATTTGACCCAATACCCAGCCCAATTTTAACCCAAATATACCCAGCCCAAACCTAATACCCGATCCGGCCCAAACTCTTTCAATCTCGGCCGTTGATCACAGAGATCAATGGCCACAATCCACCCTTTCCTTTTTAGTTTCAAACGACCCCTAAACCCTAACCATTTCTCACACACAGCCGCCCTTGAATCCCTTCCTCTCTAGTTCTCTCTGAAATCGACCCCTAACCCTAATCGTCGTCACCCAAAATCAACCCTAAACCTTGGAATCCCTGTCCGATCTACGGCGTCCTATGGCTGTGCGAAGCCTCTACTTGTCTCCTATCCCCCTGGTTATTCGATTATGTGGTTTTTGTGGAAGAACCTCAAAGAGATCTGGTCCAGATCTCATTCAAAGCCTTTCAAGGGTTCGTCCATGGTTTGCGAGTGATTTCTATTGAAGTTCCATGGTTCAAATCTCTGGTTGAAAACCAGGTTCTCTTTACCCCTCCCCTTTCTCCTCAAAACCCTCATCTTTGGCCATGAACCCGTCCCGATCTTTGTAGATCTGGAAGAATTTTGAGTTTGTCAACAACTTTTCTTTAAAAATCTCTTATATTTACTGTTAACCGATCTTAGCAATATGTTTTGGGTTCTTTATTTGAATCTCTGCATGTTTGAAATGTTTTTCAAGTTTCTATGATTTTTCTTTAAGCTTCTCTTATTCCTCTACTACTGACTGATTCAAAACACTACCATACTTCAGGGTTTTGACTTATATGACTAGGGTTTCCCGAAATTTTCTTTCTCCAAAACGTTCGTTAATTTTGAGTGTTTAATCTCCTATTTCTTGTGTGCTTTTAACCGATTTCATGAGGTTTGCTTCAAACCTAACTCGTTTATGTAAAAAGCCCTAATTTTTTGACATTATTGTTTGGATTCTGAGTTTGCCTAGGTTACTTCTGTACTGACTTTGCCCTATGCTTTGGTTTCTGTGGCTCTTCCTCCAAATGTGCCTCTATTGATGCTCTTGGTTCGACTTTTCTACTGACTATGTTCATTTTTGCCTATTCATGGTAAACCTATATTGTTCTCCTTAAATCAATGATTAATTTGGGTTCTTGATTTATCAATTTATTTTGTTAAAACCTATGTGCTAATTCCTGACTATTCCCTTTATTTACAATCTTGATTAGCTTTCTTACCTGATTCAATTAACCGTGATATTCACCAATTCATTACTGATCATTTCCTTAATTAAACCTCTGTCTATTTACCCCTAAATTCTCGTTTGATTTTCTTTCCTTAAATATATTCTGCCTTTACCGTTGGTTAATTACCCTTAATTGAGGGAAAATTTTACTAATTGATGTATAATTGATTCTGTGGCTTCCTTAATTGCAAAAAGGTTGATTCCCTTTACCTTATTTTCCTTGCTCTTAACTGCTATATATATTCTCCTTTACTCCTCACTTTTGGACACGCACAGTAGTTCATCTACACTCTCATACTCTCAAAAGACTCTCTATTCTCTTCTGTTACTTGTAATTCTCACTAATCCAGCTGGCTGTAAGCCAAGGTTGTCTATTTGCACCATCTCTGCTCTATACTTTGTGTTCTCTCCTTAACTGGTATATCCTGATTCAATTCCCATTCCAAAAACTGTGTGTTTTTCTTTGTCACTGCAGTTCATTAGGTGTGATCTCCATTTCTATTTGCTATTCTATTTAATGAGCAATCAGCATGCCTAGATTACTGTATCACTTAGCATGTTTAAGTTTACTCTGTTAAAAGCTATAGCTATTATACTGTTTAGCATGCCAATCCTGCTCTAGATAATTTGTTCACTAGTATGTCCAAGCTGCATCGTGTGTTTACTGTCTCACCCAGCATAACTAAATTCTATTTGTTCTGTATATGATTAGTATTTCTAAAGCCTTAAATGCTTCATGAAGTGTTTATCTAGTTTGTTCATCTAAGTCTAACTTGCTCTACTTCACTAATGAGATCCTATTTGTGTGTAAAACTTGTGTGTTCTAAACATGACTTTGTAACTAACTTGTCAATTCCATAACTTCTTGAGGAATCTGTTTGCCATCACTAAGGTGCATTCTGAGTGTACCTTACCCCTTTCTCCTTGTGTGAAGTATGTCCTGAAATTGTGTGTTCTGTGACTTGCTCTCTGAAAAAAATGTTCTTCATGTTTTCTAAAACTGTTTTCCACCCTAACTATGTATTGGTTTAAAAAAAAAACTTTTCATTCCTAAGGCCCTCTTACTGCTACTCACCAAACTCTTTCAAATCATTATGCACTCTCACATTACTCTTAGATTACTAAGTTCTGCCCCTCTGATATGTGTACTGCTTTGAGACCCTTGAGGTCTCTCTGAACTCTGGCATATTAGGGCTGACACTTCCACACTGCACATAATCAGTCTTTTTTTTAGGAAAGTCTGGGTGTGAGCACTACCCGGGATCCTTGAGATCCTTAGGGAACTCTGACACACCTAGACATGAATTGGGCTATGGAACTCTGGGCATTTGAGACCAGTAAGGGCTTGGCACACCATGACTGTTTTGGGCCTGGTTCAGGCTCCCTATAGCTTAGCTTCTATTTTATTTATGTAATTTATATTCAGTTCTTGGTCTGTAATAATTAATTGTAAACAAACATTGGGGTGATTAGTGAAAAAGGGTGGGTAGTCATATATTGTGGGTAAAATTGGGTAGATACCATGCCTATAGGGTCCTTGTTGATTCAAATGTGTTTATTAGATAACATGCCTATAGGATCTGTTTGTTTCAAATAAATTCTGCTTGCTTTATTTCCACACAATTAGAAGCCATGCTTATAAGATCTAAATTAGCTTTAATAGAATCATGCCTATAGGGATCTCGTTTTGGTTAAATAAATTTTGTTTGCTTCATGTTTAATTAGAAATCATGCCTATAGGACTTAATACTAGTTTAGTTAGAAAAACAGTTTAATTCATGCTTGTTTATTCTGAATCGGTTTAATTAACTAATCTGTCCGCTTTTTTTAATAAGTTTTCAAACGCTGCCTTAACTAACATTGCTAGAAAGCATGCTTATAGGATCTCAAGTTGTCTGTTTAAAAATTGTTTACCGTTTTACTGCATTCCCAATCAATATAGATATCATGCTCATAGGATATCACTATTACGCGGCTAGCCAAGCCTATAGGGCGATCAAAATCCCGCGATTATAAAACTGCGCTTCGTTATTTGAGACTGCTCACATTCAACAGGTCTAAAATCAGTAGGCAAGCTGAATAGGTCTTTGACACTTTGGTACTAATTCAATACTGTATACTCTCTGCTCACCTAGATATCATGTTCTAAGATTTCTCTCTTAAATCCCTGAAACAGTTGTTTGAGACGTGTACTTATTTGTTCTGCTTGTGGAGGTAAAATGTGAGCCTTTAATTGTCCCCCCCTTTAAATGCAGTCCTAATTGTTTTGGTTGACGCTTAGACTTTTCTCCTTTAAACACCTTAGGATGGTCTAGAACTACCTAAATTAGAGGTCCTAAATACCTCCAGGGCCACGAGGAAGGGTCGGGTAGTGCACGCATAGGATATCTTTCAAGGTTGCTAGAACGCTTTAGGCTATGACCAAGAGGAGGGGATTGGGAAGTAAGGATATGATGACTACGCGCTAATGTCACGTGTAGCCCCTCATTGAGGAGTGATTACCCAGCATTGTGTGGGTATGATCCTGTAGTAAGGATATATGTGCAACTTGTTCAAACCTTTTCCCTTGTTTCATTACTTGAATCATACATGTGCTTAGAATGTCAAAACATGCCTTTACTTGCAAGTACGTGTTAAAATTGTTTACTTATTCAAATGAGTGATTCATATAAGTTCGGCCGGGACCCACCGTCCGCGAGGGGTGCCTAACACCTTTCCCTCAAGGTTATTTCGAGCCCTTACCCTAAATCTCTAGTGATGCAAACTAGTCCATGAGTTAATTGCTCAAGGTGCCCTAACGCACCCTAATTCGTTAGGTGGCGATTCTTCAAATACCCAATTTCCAAAAGGAAAAGAGTTGTTCCCCCATGAATGTCGAAACCCGGACATTCTTCGTGGGGAGGAAAAAAGGGGGCGCGACAGCAGGGCGACTCCGCTGGAGATTTTAGGCTCTTACCATAACGAACTTACTTTTGTGAATTAGTCCAAGCATGCCTTATCCCGTACCCTTTCCCCTTATTTGAATTTAACTGTCTATTTTTAAAGCATTTATGATTCTTTTATTCCTGAAACTGACTTGTCTCTTTGTTTCCTTTCTGTAGCTGTCCTTCAATTATTTAAATACTGAATTTATTATTTTTCTTACGTGCAAATACCTGATAACATGCTATTTATTGTTGCATAAATCATGTTCCACATTATATTCCACTCGTGCGTATCAAATCCTATAGCAATGCTTGATGAGTGGTTGCGCTCTTCCAATTTATTACCCTTAAATTCGGAAAGGCTTATTTGCGGTAAAACTAGTCGATCAGCGGTGCAGTCCACGGTTCCGTGCCTTTCCCCCTCAAGTTGTCTGCTTGAGGGTACCAGTCTAGACCCCCATAGTAACCTTACTCTAATCATAATTGTGCATGCATCATGGTCAAACCTAGTCGGATTAATATGTTGTCCACATAATAATCCTTTAAGACGAGCCTTATCCAAAGTCCAACGGGGTTTCCATAATCCCAACGAACACAATCACGTTCTGTGCATTAATTTGGAGAACTAAATGCCAATATGCTAATCATGAATGTACAAATAGTCGAGTCTGGTGGGGGAAAAGGGCCTAACCTTTTGTTTTGCAGAAAATGAGGCATGAGGTCCCCAGATTCGGTATGGTCAGCAACATTCCACCATTGCTACTAGATTGGTGGGAAGACCTTTCCTCAAGTGACAAGAAACACGTAAGGAAGCACTTGGGCAATTTACCTTCTGTACTAGACATTGAGCCAAACAATAGGTTGATCGAGGCTACCACTTTGTTCTGGGATAGTGAAAGGGCAGTGTTACATTTTGGCGACATAGAAATGACACCACTTTTAGAAGAAATCGGGGAACTTGCAGGATTGACTTGGGATAGCCCCGGGTTATTGGTGCCGGAGAACCGTACTGGTAAAGGGTTTTTAAAGATGATGGGGTTGAAGAAAAATGCTGACTTGGGATGCCTGAAGGAATCCTACTTACCCTTCGAATATCTGTATGAGAGATATGGCCATAGCAAGTCATACCGTACCTTCCATGACGAGCTTTCTATCACTTCTTTGGGTCACATCCACCGTAGAGTGTTCGTGTTCATTGTGTGCTTCTTGGGCCTGATAGTATTCCCAATAAAAAGGGAAAGAATCCACACTAGGTTGGCCATGGTCGCCAAGACTTTGATGGAAGGGATCAATAGGCAGACATACACCATAGTCCCCATGATCATAGCCGACATCTACAGGGCTCTGGAGCGCTGTCAAAGAGGGGTCAAGCATTTCGAGGGTTGTAACCTGTTGCTGTAGTTGTGGTTATTAGAACATCTTCAAAGGGGCCAGTATCGCAAGAATTTCTGCGAAGGGCTTGGAATGACCATATTGCCTTCCATCACCCCAAGCGGATGACTTACATTCCGGACAGGTTTGCTCAGCCGGAAAGTGCCAAAGAGTGGGTAGAGTTCTTCGACAAACTGACCGAGGAACAAGTGCAATGGATGTTTGAATAGTTCCCAACAGACGAAATATATCATCAGATCCAGGGACCTCCACGCTTGGTGCCGATTGGGTTGAGAGGAATATACCCTTATGTCCCTATCCGAGTTATGAGGCAAGCAGGCAGGAAACAGGTTGTACCAAGGGTTGCCAAGATGAGTCATTTCAGAGTAGACATTCAAGACGACGACGTCCCTTACAAGTGCCAAGCCCAGCACATGTGGCACTGCAAAATCATTGTGGAAAAGAACACCATTGAGCCTGACAGGTATCATGCAGGGTGCGAACCTCTCTACCCGGCATGGTTAGAAGACAATCTAAAGGGAATGGTGAGGCCAGGAGCCGGTCGAGGGAATAGAATCATAGACGAAGAAGCGGAAGCTCAAGTCAAATACAACAGGCTGCGCAAGAGGGTCTACGACTCTGAGNTAAAAGGATTTCTCAAAAGACTTAAGCTTCGCTTCCTCAGATTATTTAAAGAGAGTTGGCTTTTCTTGGATAATTGCTCCATGTTGACTTATTGACTGACTGTCTATCTGTGTGTGTTTATTTTGGAACGGGCCGAACGCCTCGGCAGATTAAATAGATGCATCTATAGGTGCGCCGTCGACCCTCGGCAAGTGCACATTTACTTTCTGTTGGATCGGGCCGTCGCCTCGGTATGATTTGCGCATGATATCTTTTATATATTGATGCATGAGAAATCTTAAATGATGACATTGCCTTTCATGGCTTGAGATGAACTGATTAAATGAAGAAAAGTAAAATCTTGAAAATCCTTTGTTAATTGTTGAAAGGTGTTTACCTGTTTTACAACTTTGTGAATTAGAATATGTTATATGAATCCATGATTTTCCCCACACATTTAATATATTATTATTGGACCGCTAGTGAGTGTCCAGGTTGACCATCTCGTCTCTACCTCTTCGAGGTTAGGCGGGATACTCACTGAGTACACATTGATTACGTACTCATACTACACTTCTGTGCATTTTTGTTGCACAGGTATATGTTACTTTAGGTAGCAGCACGGATTATTTGGGGACTTGGTGAGCCGCTTTGTTCGAGATGACCCGCAGCTAGAGTAGTCCCCTTCCAGTACTTTATTTATTGATTCTCTGTCCACTGTATTTCGGACAGACATTTGTATTTTATTTTCCTTATCAGTAGTTGCTCATGCACTTGTGACACCGGGTTCTGGGATTGTTTTCTTTGAAGATGTGTATTAATAGTTAATTTCTTCAATTGAATTGAAACAGAGATTGTTTTATATATGAAAAATGGAAGTAAAACTCCTAGGTTTTCAAAGTTATAAAAAGAGAATTTAATTGGTGATTTAGTTGGCTTGCCTGACAACGGTGTCCGGCGCCATCACGACCCGTAGTGGATCTGGGTCGTGACATTTACATATTTATATATTTGCTTAGCCATTTTTTCTCTGAAATTATATTGCACAGAAATCCTATTACTGGAGAAATAGACACACCAGATAAAGTTTGGGAGATCCAACATACACGCAAGGATGATAAAGGAGAACTGGTGTGGGTGGATTCACAATCCCAACAAATTCATGTAATTATCTAAAATCATAGACTTGTTATCTTTTTGTTTCTGTAAGTTACATTCAGTGTGTTTTATTATGTTTCGATGTAAATGATTATGCATAAATGCAGGGTCAACTCCAAGAAGTTGTCGCTCAACAACAATCTGAAGAGATCGAGCATCCCCTGACTAGAGATGAGATTTTATCCACCGTTCTTGGTGAGAGAACAGGCTATGTTCGCAGAAAAGGATACGGAAAGAAGCCTCCTAAAAAGAGTAACACGCAGCATGCAAACATAGAGTCCAGCGTGTCTTCAGCTATGGAAATTGTGCGTCAAAAGATGCAAGACGAGATGGATAGGAAGTTGCAAGAAGAACGTGAACAAATGGCTGCTCAGTTGCAAAGAAATATGGAACTTGAGTTGCAAAGGAAGTTGGCAGAGGAGCGTGAACACTCAAGTGCAGAAGTAGACAAGAGGATCCATCTGGAAGTGGACAAGAGGATGCATGAACAATTTGCTAGTTTGATGACCAGAATGCTACAACAGGTACTTGCTCCGCTACTTGTTAACAATTCTTCTTCCTTCTCGGCATTTCTACTTGGTGCTAGCTTTATATTGGTTGATGATAATGGATGATGAATTCCGCGTGATGTCTCATGTCAAGTCTTTAAAGATATTAACTTTTTAGCTTTTAGAAGTTAAAAACGTATGAAACAGAGTAATCTTGTTTGTGCATTTGTGACCACTGCTGCAGCTTGTGCTACTATTCTTGCTTTGTTAGCCTTCTTATTCTGATGATTAATGGGATTCACCTTAGCTTCTCGAACCCTTGCTGTTATGAAATTTGGTGGGCACTTTCAACCCTCCGAATTGTTGGTTCAAAGGAAGCCAT
>NC_031990.1:40187365-40189305 GCF_001879085.1 Nicotiana attenuata
GTAAAAAGGTACTTGGGTAGTCGTAAAACCTGGCTTGGTAATTTGATCTGCCAAGAAAAAATCTGGTAGAGTAACCTACAAAATGATGTGAGATACTTTAGTATCTATGTAACTATTATGATATTAATGCGCGTGAATCTGTATATCGCTTAAGCAAATTGCTGATACCTTGTAAAGGGGAGCACATAGAAAGTGCCAGGTACATCTTATAAGGAAGAAACGACTTGAACGATATATGATGTTCAGAGGACAAAAAGTTATTAGAAGCAGAACCTGAAAAAAATTGAAGATCATTAAAGGGTTTGAAATTTTTTTAACATTTTGTATATGATGTGACGACCCAAAGGGTCATCACCTGTTTTCTCTTTCATCCCGTGCTTTCGAGGCCTAGAAAATCTCATTTTTACTTGCCTCGATTTGTGTGCGCAGTCCGGGCGCATAGCCGGAAAGATTATATGTTAAATTCTGTGAAAAATTTCAAAATGTGGCTTTAAAATGATTAAAGTTGACTTTGATCAATATTTTTGGTAAACGAACCCGGACCCGTGATTTGACGGTCCCGGAGGGTCCGTAGAAAAATATGGGACTCGGGCATATGCCCGGAGTCGAATTCCGAGGTCTAGAGCCCGAGAAAAGAATTTTTCTGTGAAATTGTTTTTGTGAAATTATTAAGGAAAATGGAAATAAAAATTTGATTAAAAGACTGTGGTATCGGGCTCGTATTTTGGTTCCGACGCCCGGTACAAGTCTTATATATGGTTTAAGCGCTTTCTGTGAAATTTGGTTGAAATCGGACGTCATTTGACGTGTTTCGGACCTAAATATCTAAAATTTGAAGTTTATGAAGTTAGAATGAAAAATGATGATTTTGAGGTTTGATTCCTCGTTTATGATGTTATCTTGGCGATTTGATCACTCGGTTAAGTTTGTGAGATGTTGTTAAGTTAGTGTGTGTGTTTGGTTAGGAGCCCCGAGGGCTCGGGAGTGATTCGGGGGTGGTTCGGAGTGTTTTTGGCCTTAGGAAGTGTTGCAGAAATCTGACTGCTGTTGCCCAGTTATTTGCTCTATGCGATCGCATAGTCTTTCCCGCGATCGCATAGAGTAAAAATTTCTAGAGCCCAGTTGTTCTATGCGAACGCATTCCCACCTTTCCGCGTTCGCACAGTGTAAGCCTCAGATGCCAGAAATTTCCCCTACGCGAACGCATTTGCCCCATCGCGATCGCAGTGACCAATAACCTTTCCTCTATGCGATCGCAATGCCCTTTCCGCGATCGTATAGAGCAATTTAGCCTAGTGATTTTAAATATCCAAAACAGAACATTGACGGGATTTTTCACCCAAAACACACGAACTCATCTTCTCCACAGCCCATAGGCGATCTTTAGAGCTCTTCTTCACCAAAGCTTCTTGGGTAAGTATTATCTAACTCGTTTTCTTCATTTTCTATCATCATTTATCAAATTCCTAGACCTAAATCATATAATTTAGGGTGTAAATTGGGGAAAATGGGTAGACCTAGGGCTTTTCAATTTTCTCTGATTTAGACCTCGTTTTGGGGTCAAATTTGAAAATAAATTGTATATCCGGGCTCGTGGGGGAAAGGGCAATATGGAATTGGTTCGAACCTCGTGTTTTGACCAAGCGGGCCCGGGGTCGATTTTGGAAATTTTGGGAAGAAAGCTTAGAAATTCATATTTAGGCATTGGGTTTAGTTTGTTTAGCTATTACTAATATTGTAAAGTCATTATTTCATAGATTTGACTGAGTTGGAGCCGAATTTGAGGGGTAAAGCTATACTAGAGGCTTGAGTTGACTTTGGAGCATTTGAGGTAAGTGTTTGATCTAACTTTGGCTTGAGGGAATAGGATTGGAGTATTGTTTTGCTAATTGCTAAATGTTGAGTACGGTGTATAGGCATGGTGACGAGTATCTATACAC
>NC_031990.1:40191117-40300366 GCF_001879085.1 Nicotiana attenuata
TCATCTGATGTAATTGAACTACGCTTGACCTGATTCCCGTTTAATAGGGGATACGTAGGCAGCCTTATGGGTTCGGTCATATTATAATAAAATTTCCATCCCCCAAGATTAGAAACTAGCGCAGAATTTTGAGGAGGACCCTCAAAATTTCGGAGCAAGTCCAGCCAACGCTAACATATGTCATATGGTCAGGAATCGGTTAATAAACTGGGGCAGAATATTGAGAAAGATTCTCAAAATTCCGAAGAAGGTTCAACACGGCTCATTACCCGCCAACGGACGAAGGATCATCTACCAAACTGGGACAGAATTTTGAGGAGGGCCCTTAAAATTCTAACATAAGAAAGTTGCAGTGTCTCTAAAATGTGTTACAGTCACTAGTTCATCTAAATTACTTGATATTTCAATATGTTTCTAAATAACTTTATTTTTACCAATAATTACATATTTTCGAAAACTCTATTTCCGTAACAGTCAGGTTAACCAGGTTAACTCGAAAGGCCTCCAGAACGGAGCAAAGCAAGGCTAGCGGATAGAAGCACGAACCAACCTCCCCCTCACAAAACTTACAATTTTTCTTTGAACGCAGGTACATCTGACGTAGCAATAGCGTCCGCAAAAAATATACACGTAACAAGATCACTATCAATCAGTCCATCAGACACCGAATATATCTCCAGCTAAGACACATGCCACTCTTATTTTCAATTCGCTTTTTGCATAAGATTAAGCCCTGTCCCGCATATTTGCATGAGGCTAATCCCTGCCTCCCTAATTGCATGAGGCTAATCCTTGCCTCCTACCAGCATGAGGCTAATCCCTGCCTCCCTAATTGCATGACGCTAATCGCTGCCTCCACACCTGCATGAGGCTAATCCCTGCCTCCCTATTTGCATGAGGCTAATCCCTGCCTCCCTACCTGCATGAGGCTAATCCTTGCCTCCCTACCGGCATGAGGCTAATCCTTGCCTCCCCACCAGCATGAGGCTAAGCCTTGCCTCCCCATATTTGCATAAAGGCTAATCCCTGCCTCTATATTTGCATGAGGCTAATACCTGCCTCCACACCTGCATGAGGCCAATCCCTGCCTCCTCACCGACTTGAGGCTAATGCCTACCTCCACACCTGTATGAAGCTAATCCCTGCCTCCCTACCTGCATGAGGCTAATCCCTGCCTCCCTATCTGCATGAGGCTAATCCTTGCCTCCCCATATTTGCATGAGGCTAATCCCTGCCTCCTTAATTGCTTGAGGCTAATCCCTGCCTCCACACCTGCATGAGGATAGTCCCTGCCTCCACACCTGCATGAGGCTAATCCCTGCCTCCGCACCTGCATGAGTCTAATCCCTGGCTCCACACCTGCATGAGGCTAATCCTTGCCTCCCTACCTGCGTGAGGCTAATCATTGCCTCCCTACCTGCATGAGGCTAATCCTTGCCTACCCATATTTGCATGAGGCTAATCCCTGCCTCCTATTTGCATGAGGCTAATCCCTGCCTCCACACCTACATGAGGCTAATCCTTGCCTCCCCATTTGCATGAGGCTAATCCCTGCCTCCCAATCTGCATGAGGCTAATCCTTGCCTCCCCATTTGCATGAGGCTAATCCCTGCCTCCCTATCTGCATGAGGCTAATCCTTGCCTCCCCATTTGCATGAGGCTAATCCCTGCCTCCGCATTTGCATGGGACTAAGCACTGTCCTTCCTCGCATGAATATCGCTCTATTCCGGCACTATCTATTTGCTTTTCAATCGGGCTAAGCTCAACCCTTCATTTCACAAGACTAAGCCTTGTCTTGTTAACATCATATTACTGCACCTCATGGGTTGAAATANATCTTCCCACATCAAGATGAAGCCAAAGGTAAATTCTCTCCCAACTGGCAAGGCCCTTATATGGTTCATAGGGTGTTAAAAGGAGGAGCACTCATACTTGCAGAAATGGACGGAGAAATTTGGCCAAAACCAATCAATTCAGACGCAGTAAAAAGATATTATGCTTAGACTATTTACATTTGCTCATCTGATGTAATTGAACTACGCTTGACCTGATTCCCGTTTAAGAGGGGATACGTAGGCAGCCTTATGGGTTCGGTCATATCATAATAAAATTTCCATTCCCCCCCCCCCTCCCCACCGACTACACGAACTCGNAAGCAATTTGCAGCAGTATAGTTGGTGCTGAAGAAGATCTTCCCACATCAAGATGAAGCCAAAGGTAAATTCTCTCCCAACTGGCAAGGCCCTTATATGGTTCATAGGGTGTTAAAAGGAGGAGCACTCATACTTGCAGAAATGGACGGAGAAATTTGGCCAAAACCAATCAATTCAGACGCAGTAAAAAGATATTATGCTTAGACTATTTACATTTGCTCATCTGATGTAATTGAACTACGCTTGACCTGATTCCCGTTTAAGAGGGGATACGTAGGCAGCCTTATGGGTTCGGTCATATCATAATAAAATTTCCATTACCCCCCCCCCTCCCCCCCAAGATCAGAACTGGGGCAGAATTTTGAGGAGGACCCTCAAAATTCCGAAGCAAGTCCAGCCAACGCTAACATATGCCAGACGATTAGAAATCGGTTAAGAAACTGGGGCAGAATTTTGAGAAGGATTCTCAAAATTCCAAAGAAGGTTCAACAAGACTCGTTACTCGCAAGCGGCCGAAGGATCATCTTCCAAACTGGGGCAGAATTTTGAGGAGGACCCTCAAAATTCTAACATAAGAAGGCTGCAGTGTCTCTGAAATGTGTTACAGTCACTAGTTCATCTAAATTACTTGATATTTCAATATGTTTCTAAATAACTCTATTTTTATCAGTAATTGCATATTTTCAAAAACTTTATTTCTGTAACAATAGGTTACCCAGGAAAGCTCGTAAGGCCTCCAGAACGGAGCAAAGCAAGGCCAGCGGATAGAAGCACGAACCAATCTCCCCCTCACAAAACTTACAATTTTTCTATGAACGCAGGTACATCTGACATAGAAATAGCGTCCGCAAAAATATACACGTAACTAGATCACTATGAATCAATCCATCAGACACCGAATATATCTCCAGCTAAGGCATATGCTACTCTTATTTCCTACTCACTTTTTGCATGGGATTAAGCCCCGTCCCGCATATTTGCATGAGGCTAATCCCTGCCTCCACACCTGCATGAGGCTAATCCCTGCCTCCACACCTGCATGAGGCTAATCCCTGCCTCCCTATCTGCATAAGGCTAATCCTTGCCTCCCCATTTGCATGAGGCTAATCCCTGCCTCCGCATTTGCATGGGACTAAGCAATGTCCTTCCTCGCATGAATATCGCTCTATTCCGGCACTATCTATTTGCTTTTCAATCGGGCTAAGCTCAGCCCTTCATTTCACAAGACTAAGCCTTGTCTTGTTAACATCATATTACTGCACCTCATAGGCTGAAATATCACCAATCTATCCAAAGGCGTCATAGTCTAAAAAGGCATCATCCTCATAGCCGGAAGACACCATGCCATGGCCTGAAGATCTTTCAAATTTGCATATCATTATTCAAAGGCGTCATGGTTCGGAGGCACCATCTGCATGGCCCGAGAACACCATTTCATGGCCTGCGACTCCCTCACTAAACAATTTATAGCCCAGGACATCATGGTCCGAGGACGTCATCTTTAACCATCCAAAGACAACTTTCATAGGGAATCTGCATCATGTTTAAATTTCCGAACACATCTATGTATGTAGCATCTCTTTATCTGCAGGTGACCACAAAGCAACCGCTACCCTAGCAGGAGCGACCTCGCTCCAGTTCCTTCAAACTAAGTCAAGCTTAACCGTTCACCATAACCGCTCTTGCATCTCGTGTCCGTCCTTGCAATGACTTCATCGGTATATTTCGCCAATGAATACAGAACTACACATGGCCTGATTCCTATAAAACCAGGGATATGTAGGCAACTCAAAGACTGGAGTCCGGCCTCTATCTTTTAAAACATCCCATTCGGTCAAAATTGGCCATCATTTCTTTACCCGAAAACTCTTTCATCCTTCCCGAGAAAAGAGGGGCAGTTGTTGATACCCAATTTTTCTTCACATATTTTCAAACATATATATATACTTTTAAAAATATTATATATGCAGTTATAAGCATGCATAAGTATTTTTATAATTTTTTTTATAGTTTTAAAAGCTCCAAATTAATTTATTTCTTCTCCTTTTTTAATATAAGTATCCAATAAATATCCTTCCTACTACTTTTATGATGATTTAGCCATCTAAATTCATTATTTATGCCAACATAGCATTTGAATATTTCTAGTACATTTTTGTAATTACATTTATATTTTTTAAGCTAAATTGCACATCTTTGCAATAATAGCCCTTACTAATGTATAGTTACACTATTTATGCATAAAATGGTCTTTTATATTTTAAAATGTTAAAAAACTATTTTAAATAATTTTAGTGCACAAAGATATTTTTGGTACTCATTTATTATTATTATAAATTATTTAGTTATTAAAAGTGGCTAATTAAAATCTGGCCTTATTTTTATTTTTAATTTTGGTCCTAATTTGACCCAATACCCAGCCCAATTTTAACCCAAATATACCCAGCCCAAACCTAACACCCGATCCGGCCCCAAACTCTTTCAATCTCGACCGTTGATCACAGAGATCAACGGCCACAATCCACCCTTTCCTTTTTAGTTTCAAATGACACGTAAACCCTAACCATTTCTCACACACAGCCGCCCTTGAATCCTTTCCACTCTGGTTCTCTCTGAAATCGACCCTTAACCCTAATCGTCGTCACCCAAAATCAACCCTAAACCTTGGAATCCCTGTCTGATCTATGGCGTTCTATGGTTGTGCGAAGCCTCTACTTGTCTCCTATCCCCTTGGTTGTTCGATTATGTGGTTTTTGTTGAATAGCCTCAAAAAGATCTGGTCCAGATCTCATTCAAAGCCTTTCAAGGGTTCGTCCATGGTTTGTGAGTGATTTCTATTGAAGTTCCATGGTTCAAATCTCTAGTTCAAAACCAGGTTCTCTTTACCCCTCCCCTTTCTCCTCGAAACCCTAATCTTTGGCCATGAACCCGTCCCGATCTTTGTAGATCTGGAAGGATTCTGAGTTTGTCAACAACTTTTCTTTAAAATCTCTTGTTTCTTTACTGTTAACCGATTTTAGCACTATGTTTTGGGTTCTTTGTTTGAATCTCTGCATGTTTGAAATGTTTTTTAAGTTTCTATGATTTTTCTTTAAGTTTCTCTTATTCCTCTACTACTGACTGATTCAAAACACTACCATACTTCAGGGTTTTGACTTCTATGACTAGGGTTTCCCGAAATTTTCTTTCTCCAAAACGTTCGATAATTTTGAGTGTTTAATCTCCTGTTTCTTGTGTGCTTTTAGCCGATTTCATGAGGTTTGCTTCAACCCTAACTTGTTTATGCAAAAAGCCCAAATTTTTCGACATTATTGTTTGGATTCTGAGTTTGCCTAGGTTACTTGTGTATTGACTTTGCCCTATGCTTTGGTTTCTGTGGCTCTTCCTCCTAATGTGCCTCTATTGATGCTTTTGGTTCGACTTTTCTACTGACTATGTTAATTTTTGCCTATTCATGGTAAACCTATATTTTTCTCCTTAAATCAGTGATTAATACGGGTTCTTGATTTATCAATTCATTTTGTTAAGACCTATGTTCTAATTCCTAACTATTCCCTTTATTTACAATCTTGATTAGCTTTCTTACCTTATTCAATTAACTGTGATATTCACCGATTCTTTACTGATCATTTCCTTAATTAAACCTCTGTCTATTTACCCCTAATTGCTCGTCTGATTTTTTTCCTTAAATATATTCTGCCTTTACCGTTGGTTAATTACCCTTATTGAGGGAAAATTTTACTAATTGATGTATAATTGATTATGTGGCTTCCTTAATTGTAGAAGGATTGATTCCCTTTACCTTATTTTCCTTGCTCTCAACAGCTATATATATTCTCCTTTACTCCTCACTTCTGGACACGCACAGTAGTTCATCTACACTCTCATACTCTCAAAAGGCTCTCTATTCCCTTCTATTACTTGTAATTCTTACTAATCCAGCCGGCTGTAAGCCAAGGCTGTCTATTTGCACCATCTCTGCTCTATACTTTGTGTTCTCTCCTTAACTGGTATGTCTTGATTCAATCCCCATTCCAAAAACTATGTGTTTGTCTTTGTCACTGCAGTTCATTAGGTGTGATCTACAATTCTATTTGCTATTCTATTCAATGAGCAATTAGCATGCCTAGATTACTGTATCACTCAGCATGTTTAAGTTTACTCTGTTAAAAGCTATAGCTATTATACTGTTTAGCATGCCAATCCTGTTCTAGATCATTTCTTCACTAGTATGTCCAAGCTGCATCGTGTGTTTATTGTCTCAAAGCATAACTAAATTCTGCTTGTTCTGTATATGATTAGTATCTCTAAAGCCTTGAATGCTTCATGAAGTGTTTATCTAGTTTGTTCATCTAAGTCTAAATTGCTCTGCTTCACTAATGAGAACCTATTTGTGTCTAAAACCTGTGTGTTCTCAACATGACTTTGTTACTAACTTGTCAATTCCATAACTTCTTGAGGTTTGCCATCACTAAGGTGCATTTTGAGTGTACCCTACCCCTTTCTCCTTGTGTGAAATCTGTGCTGAAATTTTGTGCTCTGTGACTTGCTCTCTGAAAAAAATGTTCTTCATGTTTTCTTAAACTGTTTTCCACCCTAACTATGTATTGGTTTCAAAAAAAATCCTTTTCATTCCTAAGGCCCTCTTGTTGCTGCTTATCAAACTCGTTCAAATCATTATGCACTCTCACATTACTCTTAGATTACTAAGTTCTGCCCCTCTGATATGTGTACTGCTTTCAGACCCTTGAGGTCTTTCTGAACTCTGGCATATTAGGGCTGGCACTTCCACACTGCACATAATCAGTCTTTGTTTGAGGAAGGTCTGGGTGTGAGCACTGCCCGAGATCCTTGAGATCCTTAGGAAACTCTGACACACCTAGACATGAATTGGGCTATGGAACTTTGGGCATTTGAGACCAGTAAGGGCTTGGCACGCCATGACTGTTTTGGGCCTGCTTCAGGCTCCCTATAGCTTAGTTTCTATTTTATTTATGTAATTTATATTCAGTTCTTGGTCTATAATAATTAATTGTAAACAAACATTGGGGTGATTAGTGAAAAAGGGTGGGTAGTCATATATTGTGGGTAAATTGGGTAGATACCATGCCTATAGGGTCCATGTTGATTCAAATGTGTTTATTAGATAACATGCCTATAGGATCAGTTTGTTTCAAATAAATTCTGCTCACATTGTAGTTTTGAGCGGGTTAACCCATGTTCTATCTCGTAGTCACCTAAGCGGCAGAGTCAGTAAACTTAAACTTCCGTGCTTGGTGGAGAAGAAGCGAACAATAGTACGCTCGCTTGCTGTCTTGTTCTCTGTCGCGAACTGGGATCGCTTATTTCCACACAATTAAAAGCCATGCTTATAGGATCTAAATCAGCTTTAATAGAAATCATGCCTATAGGGATCTCGTTTTGGTTAAATAAATTTTGTTTGCTTCATGTTTAATTAGAAATCATGCCTATAGGACTTAATACTAGTTTAGTTTGAAAAACAGTTTAATTCATGCTTGTTTATTCTGAATCGATTTATTTAACTACTCCGTCCGCTTTTTTTAATAAGTTTTCAAACGCTGCCTTAATTAATATTTCTGGAAAGCATTCTTATAGGATCTCAAGTTGTTCGTTTAACAATCGTTTACCGTTTTACTGCATTCCCAATCAATAAAGATATCATGCTCATAGGATTTCACTATTACGCGCCTAGCCAAGCCTATAGGGCGATTAAAATCCTGCAATTATAAAACTGCGCTTCATTATTTGAGACTACTCACATTCAACAGGTCTAAAATCAGTAGGCAAGTTGAATAGGTCTTTGACACTTTGGTCCTAATTCAATACTGTATACTCTCTGCTCACCTAATTATCATGTTCTAAGGTTTCTCTCTTAAATGCCTGAAACAGTTGTTTGAGACGTGCACTTATTTGTTCTGCTTGTGGAGGTAAAACGTGAGCCTTTAGTTGTTCCCCCCTTTAAATGCAGTCCTAATTGTTTTGGTTGATGCTTAGACTTTTCTCCTTTAAACACCTTAGGATGGTCTAGAACTACCTAAATTAGAGGTCCTAAATACCTCCAAGATCACGAGGAAGGGTCGGGTAGTGCACGCATAGGATATCTTTCAAGGTTGCTAGAACGCTTTAGGCTATGACCAAGGGGAGGGGATTGGGTAGTAAGGATATGATGACTACGCGCTAATGTCACGTGTAGCCCCTCATTGAGGTGTGATTACCGGGCATTGTGTGGGTATGATCCTATAGGCTAACCAACCTAGGACCCCCTTTCCCCAACTCCCGTTGTTTAAATGAATTTACTTTTCTTTATATATATGCAACTTGTTCAAACCTTTTCCCTTGTTTCATTACTTGAATCATACATGTGCTTAGAATGTCAAAACATGCCTTTACTTGCAAGTACGTGTTAAAATTGTTTACTTGTTCAAATGACTGATTCATATAAGTTCGATCGGGACCCACCATTGTGGACCGCGAGGGGTGCCTAACACCTTCCCCTCAAGGTTATTTCGAGCCCTTACCCTAAATCTCTGGTGATGCAAACTAATCCATGAGTTAATTGCTCAAGGTTCCCTAACGCACCATAATCCGTTAGGTGGCGACTCTTCAAATACCCAATTCCCAAAAGGAAAAGAGTTGTTCCCCCATGAATGTGGAAAACCGGACGTTCTCCGCGAGGAGGAAAAAAGGGGGCGCGACAGCAGACCTTGTTCGTTTATCCAGAGTAGATAGTTCAGCAGACTTGGATACAGATGAAGACTTCTTTGAGGAATTCTTGACTTTCTTAGGCTTAGGGGTCTGAACCTCCACCTCCACATGTTCACCTTGATGGACCGGGTCCATCTCATCCACATTAATAGCCTCAACAGGCTCTGCCACCTTTGCTTTCCCTTTGTCTAGTATTTTTTTCTTACTTTCTTCCATAGCTTTCTGCAGCTCCTCCTCACTTTGCTTCAACTTACTCCTTGTAGCCCTTCCTTTTGGTAAAGGAATATCAGTAGTGGCAGAAGGAGCAGCCTTCCTTTTCCTGTTGGTTCTTGCAGTTCCAGGAGTCTTTGGTGTTGGAATTCTCCTTTTCTTAGGGTTATAGCTGGCACCAACCTTCTTCAGAAGATCTGCTAGGGTTTCCTCAATAGATGAACCAGGTTCATCTGTATGCACACTAAGATTTACTAGCCCTTCAGCAGCTTCCTCTAAACTACTTTCCCTTGTTTTCTTGCTACCTTCTTCCACCTTTTCTGGCTTAGTCCCACAGATAGCCATTTTAACCGTTTCAGAGGTGGGTGAAGAATCAGCCACTTCTTTCCCTTTTCCCCTTTCATCACTACGAACACCCTCACTCTCAGTTTCTTTTCCTCTTTTATTTTTACCTCCTCTCCTTCTTGACTCAGTCGTTTCCACATCCACAACAGACCAACCAAAACAAAACGATTCTCCAAATTTTCAGCTAGATCAGAAATTACCTCGGTATGGGGATTTTGAACAGATGTTGCCTGCTTAGAATCAGAAGACCCATTTCCTTCCCCCTCACTCGCAGACTTGAAAGAATACATCAGAATTTTAGGAATCTTGGGCTTAACCAGCCTTTAATTGTGCGTTTAATTTCCTTGAAAGCGCACCTGTAGCCACAGTTTTGCGAGAAAGCATCTTTACTCGCCTTCTCCTAGGTTGAGGGGTTGTGCTGAGTTGAGGAGTAGTGGAGGAATCGGAGTGAATAGGTGGAGGAGGTGTGTCTGGTTGTCTTGGGGGTTTGTCATTCTCTTAAAAATGGAAGGTTTGAAACTTGGAAGAGAAAAGAAGAGAAGACAGAGAATTTGTGATGTTTTTTTAAAATTATGGGAGTGGCAGTGATGATGATGATGGATTTTAAAGGGAGAGGGTAATTAATATACAACGGCAACTTTTAGTACTCAAATAGAAGTCTAATGGCCTTGAAATTGCAGGTTGAAAGGGCGATTAAGCTTCCCTAGAATCTAGGCATTTTAATACGGTGAGGGGTCTAGTTGAAACGGAACTGGTTCAAACCTTAAAGGATATGATTTTTGAAGTTTTTGAACATTGGTAGGACTCTGCTCATGAGTTAAATATTAATATTTCTAATTGTCCAGAGTGTAGAATACATACCTCGTTATTCACATGAACCAGTACTGATGAACCAGGTCTTCACTAAGAATCCTCTTGATCATGCCTCAATTTGCCAAAATAGAGAAAAAAAAGTTTGTTAGAGATCAGTGAGTCATATTAACACATGGCATAGGAGTAAACTGTTACAGTATGAGACTAAGCAAAGATTAATCTAGATATTCACACAAGTTCCAGATTTCCTAACCCAAAAAAAAAATTTTGTTTTTTTTTCATTGTGCATTCTGAACTTGCTCCATTAGGTGATCTTAATCATCCCTAGTTCTAACCTGTTCCTTTCAAAGCTTTCTCAACTTAGTGCTTTTGTAAAGATGTCAGCAATCTGCTTATCAGTAGCACAAAATTCTATAGTGATCAGTCCTTTCTCATCGTTGTCCCTTAGGAAATGATGTCTAACATCTATGTGCTTAGTTCTCTTATGATGAATCGGGTTCTTTGTCATACTAATAGAACTAGTGTTATCACAAAAATAGGGATGCAACCAACATCAATACCAAAATCCATTAACTGCTGTTTGATCCATAGCAATTGAGCACAACAAGAAGCAGCAGCAACATACTCAGCTTCAGCAGTAGATAAGGCCACTGAGTTTTGCTTTTTAGTAGCCCATGACACAAGACATGAACCAAGAAAGTGTGTCATACCTGAGGTGCTCTTCCTGTCCACGAGTAAACCTGCATAGTCAGCGTCAGCATATCCCACTAGGTTAAAGTTACTACCTTTTGGATACCAATGGCAAAGGTCAGCAGCGCCTTTCAAGTATCTCAATATTCTCTTTACAGCGGTCAAGTGGGATTCCTTTGGATTTCCTTGAAATCGAGCACAAAGCCCTACACTGAAAACAATGTTAGGTCTTCTAGCAGTAAGATACAAAAGTGAACCAATCATACCCCTATACAACTTCTGATCAACAGATGAACCAGGTTCATCTATGTCCAATTTTGTAGCTGTTGCAATATGAGTGTCTATTTCCTTTGATTCGTCCATTTTAAACTTCTTGAGCAACTCTTTTACATATTCTGCTGGTGGATCATGGTTCCATTTGAGTTTTGTTTAATTTGTAAGCCTAAAAAGAAATTAAGCTCACCCATCATACTCATTTCAAATTCACTCCCCATTAGTTTAGCAAATTCCTTACTTAGGTTTTAGTGGTTGCCCCAAAAATTATGTCATCAACATATATTTGTACTACTAGAAGATCTTTACCTTTTCCCCTCAAGAATAGAGTGTTATCAATTTTACCTCTCTTGTAGCCATGTTCAAGCAGAAATTTTGATAGTCGTTCATACCATGCTCCTAGGAGCCTGTCTTGAGTCCTATAGAGTGCCTNCTAGGTTGAAGAATCTGTTCTTGGAGGACGAAGACATGGACTGCAGTGCAATAATTGAGGAGGAGGAGGAAGAAGGCCTCACTATTCAGAATGTGGAGAAGGGAGCTGTTCTTAGGAACTGGACCACCACACCATCCCAGGCCCACCGAGTCCCTGGGTAGCCTGGCAGATTTTATTTGTATAGCCATTCTAGGCATTTAAGATTTTCAGTAACTTTGTTTTAAAGACTTATTTGTTTCAAAATAAATGCTCGATTCATCGAGCCGTACTTGTCTGGATGTTTTTCAGTTTTAATCAAATGCATTGCTCTTTATTATTCATTATTATTTTCTACACTTTTCTTTCTACAACGTTATTATTGCTTTTCCTGATGAACCGGTGACTATGACATGTAATGAGGCATCGCAACGTGAGGATAGTGATTCGGATGAAGAAGACGAGATACCTGAGAAAGTTGTCAGGGAGGTTGAAAACTTTGATAATAAGCTTAAGTCCAACCTGGACGAAACCGAAGCAGTAAACTTTGGGGACGCTGAGACCGTCAAGAAAACTCGCATCAGCATTCACTTATCACCAATAGAGAAGGAAGAGTACATCGGCTTCTTAAAAGAGTATGAGGACATTTTCGCATGGTCATATGATGACATGACCGGTTTGAGCACATCCATAGTGGCTCACATGTTACCTACCGATCTAACGTGTCCGCCAGTGAAGCAGAAACTCAAAAAATTCAAACTAGATATGAGCCTGAAAATCAAGGAGGAGGTTACTAAGCAGATTAAAGCCAAAGTTCCCAGGGTGGTTGAGTACCCAACCTGGTTAGCCAACGTTGTGCCAGTTCCGAAGAAAGATGGGAAAGTCAGAGTATGTGTTGACTATCGGGATTAAACAGAGCAAGTCCCAAGGACGACTTTCCACTGCCAAACATACACATCCTGATCGATAATTGCGCCAAGTATGAACTCCAATCCTTTGTAGATTGCTTCACGGGTTATCACCAGATCTGGATGGATGAAGAAGATGCAGAGAAAACAGCTTTCATTACACCATGGGGGGTTATACTGCTACAAGATGATGCCATTTGGTCTAAAGAATGCTGGGGATACCTACATGAGAGCCATGACAACCATCTTCCATGATATGATACACAAAGAAATAGAGGTATATGTGGATGATGTTATTATCAAATCCAAGAGGGTTGCAGATCACATAGCAGACGAGAAAGTTCTTTGACAGGCTGAGGAGATACAACTTGAAACTGAACCCCGCAAAGTGTGCAATCGGGGTTCCCGCAGGAAAGTTATTAGGATCCATTGTCAGTCGTCGAGGGACCGAGCTAGATCCGTCTAAAGTCAAGGCTATTCAGGAATTACCGCCGCCTAGGAGCAAAAAGGACGTGATGAGCTTCCTAGGGCGTCTCAATTATATCAGTCGCTTCATAGCACAGTCCACAATCATATGTGAACCCATCTTTAAGATGTTGAGAATGATGCCGAGACAAGCTGGACCGAGGGTTGTCAAAAAGCTTTTGACAAGATCAAGGAGTACCTATCCACACCACCAGTTCTGGTCCCGCCAGAACTAGGACGACCTTTGCTACTCTATCTATCTGTATTGGATGGAGCCTTCGGATGTGTTCTGAGACAACATGACGAGACAGGGAGAAAGGAACAAGCCATATATTACTTGAGCAAGAAGTTCACACCTTACGAAGCATTGTACTCTCTGTTGGAACGCACGTGCTGTGCTTTGACCTGGATGGCCCAGAAGTTGAGGCATTACTTCTGTGCCTATACCACATACCTCATATCCAGGATGGACCTTTTGAAGCATATATTTCAGAAACCCATGCCAACTGGGAAGTTGGCCAAGTGGCAGATACTGTTGAGTGAGTTCGATATCGTCTACGTAACTCTAAAGGCGGTAAAAGGACAAGCATTGGCAGATCATCTTGCTGAGAATCCGGTGGGAGGAGAATACGAACCCTTGAAAACGTATTTTCCTAATGAAGAGGGGTCATTCGTAGGAGAAGACATTACTGAAGCATACGACAGTTGGAGGATGTTCTTTGATGGAGCTGCAAATTTCAAAGGGGTAGGCATTGGAGCGGTTTTGGTATCAGAAACAGGTCAGCATTATCCGGTATCTGCTAAACTCAGATTTCCTTGCACCAACAACATGGCAGAGTATGAGGCCTGCATACTAGGACTTAACATGGCAGTCGACATGAATATTCAGGAGCTGCTGGTAATTGGTGATTCAGATTTGCTTGTGCACCAGGTACAAGGAGAGTGGGCCACCAAAAATTCCAAGATATTGCCATATATGCACCATGTGCAAGAATTGAGAAAGAGGTTCACGAAGATAGAATTCCGACATGTGCCCAGAATTCAGAATGAGTTTGCCGATGCATTGGCCACTTTGTCATCCATGATACAACATCCAGATAAGAACTTCATTGATCCTATCCTAGTAAGAATTCATAATCAGCCGGCATATTGTGCTCATGTTGAGGAAGAAACAGATGGAAAACCTTGGTCCCACGACATCAAGGAGTATTTGGCGAAAGGAGAATATCCGGAGCATGCAAACCACACTCAGAAGCGCACACTTCGGAGATTGTCCAATCACTTCTTCCACAGAGGAGGAAATTTGTACAGAAGAAATCCTGATTTAGGATTGCTAAGATGTGCCGACGCAAAAGAAGCTTCTAAACTACTTGAGGAGATATATGCCGGGACCTGTGGCCCGCATATGAATGGTTTTGTCTTGGCCAAGAAGATACTCAGGGCCGGTTACTTTTGGATGACCATGGAGACCGACTGCGTCCAGTATGTCCGCAAATGCTATCAATGTCAAGTGCATGCTGATATGATAAAGGTGCCACCGAATGAACTCAATGCGACAAGCTCACCTTGGCCATTCGCCGCCTGGGGAATGGATGTCATCGGTCCTATCGAGCCTATTGCTTTAAACGGGCACAGGTTTATTCTAGTGGCCATTGATTACTTCACAAAATGGGTAGAGTCTGCATCTTACAAAGCTGTGACCAAGAAAGTCATCGCAGATTTTGTCAAAGATCGCATTGTTTGCCGATTCAGAGTTCCCGAGTCCATTATTACTGATAATGCCGCTAATCTCAACAGTGATCTAATGAAGGCCATGTGTGGAACTTTCAAAATCAAGCACAAGAATTCCACAGCCTATATACCTCACATGAACGGAGCCGTAGAAGCCGTTAACAAAAACATCAAGAAGATACTAAGGAAGATGGTAGAAAACCACAAACAATGGCATGAGAGGCCACCTTTTGCTCTGTTGGGATACCGCACCACAGTTTGCATATCAACCGGGGCAACTCCCTACATGTTGGTTTACGGTACCGAAGCTGTCATCCCAGCCGAGGTAGAGATTCCTTCTTTAAGAATCATACAGGAAGCTGAACTCAGCGATGCAGAATGGATTAGGCGTCGCTACGAGCAATTGGCCCTTATAGATGGAAAAAGGATGAACGCCGTATGTCACGGACAACTTTATCAGAATAGAATGTCTAGAGCTTTCAACAAAAGGGTCAAACCAAGGCAATTTGAACTAGGACAGCTGGTGCTGAAAAAGATATTCCCACATCAAGAAGAAGCCAAAGGGAAATTCTCTCCCAACTAGCAAGGTCCTTATATGGTTCACAGGGTGTTAACAGGAGGAGCACTCATACTCGCAAAAATGGACGGAGAAATCTAGCCAAAACCAATCAATTCAGACACAGTCAAAGATATTATGCTTAGACTATTTTCATCTACTCATCTGATGTAATTGAACTACGCTTGACCTGATTCCCGTTTAAGAGGGGATACGTAGGCAGCCTTATGGGTTCGGTCATATCATAATAAAATTTCCAGCCAACGCTAACATATGTCAGATGATCAGAAATCGGTTAAGAAACTGGGGCAAAATTTTTTGAAGAAGGTTCAACAAGACTCGTTACTCGCAAGCGGCCAAATGATCATCTACCAAGCTGGGGCAGAATTTTGAGGAGGACCCTCAAAATTCTAACATAAGAAAGTTGCAGTGTCTCTGAAATGTGTTACAGTCACTAGTTCATCTAAATTACTTGATATTTCAATATGTTTCTAAATAACTCTATTTTTAGCAATAATTGCATATTTTCGAAAACTCTATTTCCGTAACAGTCAGGTGTTACCCAGGAAACTCGAAGGGCCTCCAAAACGGAGCAAAGCAAGGCCAGCGGGCAGAAGCACGAACCAACCTCCCCCACAAAACTTATAATTTTTCTTTGAATGCAGGTACATCTGACGTAGCAATAACGTCCGCAAATATATACACGTAACAAACTGGACCATCAGACACCGAATATATCTCCAGCTAAGACATATACTACTCTTACTTGCTACTCATTCTTTGCATGGGAATAAGCCTGTCCCACATACTCGCATGAGGCTAATCCTTGCCTCCCCATATTTGCATAAGGGTAATCCCTGCCTCCATATTTGCATGAGGCTAATCCCTGCCTCCACACCTACATAAGGCTAATCCTTGCCTCCCTATCTTGCATGAGGCTAATCCTTGCCTCCCCACTTGCATGAGGCTAATCCTTGCCTCCATACCTGCATGAGGCTAATCCTTCCCTCCCTACTTGCATGAGGCTAATCCTTGCCTCCCTACATGCATGAGGCTAACCCCTGCCTTCATATCTGCATGAGGCTAATCTTTGCCTCCCCACTTGCATGAGGCTAATCCCCGCCTCCCTATCTTGCATGAGGCTAATCCTTGCCTCCCCACTTGCATGAGGCTAATCCCTGCCTCCCTATCTTACATGAGGCTAATCCTTGCCTCCCCACTTGCATGAGGCTAATCCTTGCCTCCATACCTGCATGAGGCTAATCCTTACCTCCCTACTTGCATGAGGCTAATCCTTGCCTCCATAATTGCATGAGGCTAGTCCTTGCCTCCCCATATTTGCATAAGGCTAATCCTTGCCTCCCCATATTTGCATAAGGCTAATCCTTGCCTCCCTACCTGCATGAGGCTAATCCCTGCTTCCATATATGCATGAGGCAAATCCTTGCCTCCATAATTGCATGAGGCTAATCCTTTCCTCCCTACCTGCATAAGGCTAATCCTTGCCTCCCCATATTTGCATGAGGCTAATCCCTGCCTCCATACCCGCATGAGGCTAATCCTTACCTCCCCATATTTGTATGAGGCCAATCCCTGCCTCCATATTTGCATGAGGCTAATCCCCGGCTCCACAACTGCATAAGGCTAATCCTTGCCTCCCTACTTGCATGAGGCTAATCCTTGCCTCCATACCTGCATGAGGCTTATCCTTGCCTCCATATTTGCATGGGACTAAGCATTGTCCCTCCTTGCATAAATATTGCTCTATTCCGGCACTATCTTTTTGCTTTGCAACCTGGCTAAGCTCAGCCCTTCATTTTATAAGACTAAGCCTTGTCTTGTTAACATCATATTATTGCACCTCATGGGCTGAAATATTGCCAATCTATCCAAAGGCGTCGTAGTCTAAAAAGCATCATCCTCATAGCCGGAAGACACCATGCCATGGCCCGAGGACCTTTCAAATTTGCATATCATTATTCAAAGGCGTCATGGTTCGGAGGCACCATCTTCATGGCCCGAGAACATCATCTCATGGCCTATGAATCCCGCACTAAACAATTCATTGCCCAGGACATCATGGTCTGAGGACGTCATCCTTAACTGTCCAAAGACAACTTTCATGGTCCAAAGGGAATCTGCATCATGTTTAAATTTCCGCACAAATATATGTCTGTAGCATCTCTTAATCTGCAGGTGACTGATAACTGTGATTTTAACACGTTTTATGCCCATACTTGCCTATGCTTTATGTATGAATTGTCATAAAATAAACCCAGAATGCTTACAAAGTGCGCCTGATTGCAGGTTTGAGCGACAAGATAACAAAAGACAAAAATCGGCTCGAAACGGAGTGAAACCTGCTCAAGTATCAAAAATCATTGAAGTGGGGACAAGAGAACCTAGCGCGGACCGCACTGATTTGCTGCGCGGCCGCGCTAGGAGATTCAGAGAGTATACATTTCAAGGGTAACCATGCGCGGTCCGCGCTCCTATCTACGCGGTCAGCGCTTGTGTCCACGCGGTCGCGCTTCATTGTTGCGCGGTCCGCGCCCACCAGCCTGCGCGGCCGCGCTACCTTCTTGCGCGGTCCGCATCCCCAGCTTCAGAAGTGACTGATCGAAGTCCAAGACCCCTACGCGGCCGCGCTGCATTTTTGCGCGGTCCGCGCCAGCCCCGCAGGGGTATTTTTGTCCAGTTTTTCTAGCCTAGTATAAATAGAATATTTTATTATTTCTAGGAAAAGCATTAGATATCAGATAGCAGCTGCACTCGTGAGACTCAAGTTTTAGCCTATTTTGGGCATTTTTATCTTGTTTTATCGTGGATTCTTGTAGATTAACATTCTAGTTAATTAATATGTTAATTTTATCTACTACTTCTTCAATTTCTGTTGCTATTATGTCTAGCTAAACCCATTAGCTAGGGTTGTGGCTCAACCCTAGTGTGGGTAATTAATGGGTGTGTATTGTTTATGCTTGAATGATGTTGGGTGNCGCTTGAATCACACACGAACTGCTTGCAAATTTGCGTTGCTATTTTGCTCTCAAATCACGTTTAACTTCTGCTTATGTGCGTTACCTGTAAAAGAGAACAATACATATATTTATAGATTTAGTAAATAGAGATTGACTAGAATTCTGATGCTACTCTTCCTTGGTGGAAGAGTTCTAGTGATCTCAACCTCTAACTCCTTCCTTTCTTAACCCGTGTTCTCTTTGATTAAGGAATTCTCCTCCTTATCCAATATGCAACCTTTTCGATCAGGATCAGGAGATATCACTTCTGTCAAGTTGGGTTTATCTCCTTCACGTGCATCTCACATGCTTAAGTTTATCCATATTTGTGCGTTACTGGGATGGACCTGGTTCATGTCTGAGTTCCTTTGTTAGTTTTCAAAACTAACCTTTACTTGGGCCAACAAGTAATGAGGAGCAGCAAAACATACATAGATATTAAACTTTCATCGTTTAGATTTAAGGCTATAGGGCACCATAGATATTGAGAAATTATGAATAGTTGCATTTAATCAAATAATTTATTGACACTGTATAAATAACTAGAATTTATTTAATCATATAAATGTAGAAAATCAAACCTTATTTAGTGATTTTCAGATGTCAATAGGTGCCTTTCTATTGGCAACATCAAATTAACTTTTAGTTTATGCATGTTCTAAAGGGCTATGGTGACTAGGAATATAGAGGAATTAAGCGACAAGAAAAGCAATGCCATGAGCCTGCTTATGTTATAACAACTATATCGATTTAATATATTAGCTTCCTTTAGTTTCAGAAACCAAAATTGTACGTTTCATTTAATTGAGAGCCAATGTGGTCAGTCGAGTAATACATAATAGATAACATCATAACGATCCAAAAGTGATATATCTCCTATTTGATAACATTGAAAAGGTAACTAGGAAAGAAGATGAGGAGAAAATCTAAAATTAATATAAAAAAAATTAGTAAAGTTTAGAGCCGATTCACTGATTGTGTAAGCTATAAATTACTGTCGGTCTTGAATAGCAAGTCCGTTAATTAACAAAGATTGGTGCGGAACTAACATCTGTAATTTGTTACTCCCTCTGTTCACTTTTACTTGATATGTATACTAAAAATCGATTTTTATTTTTACTTGTCATTTTACACATATCAAGAGAAGAAAAATATTTTTGTTTTCCTATTATACCGACAGTATTTATTACTCATTTCCAATCATTTTCTCAAATCCAATAAAATATGCATCAATTAATATGGGTTCATGGTAAATTATACACTTCATTTATTATTTCTTAAGGGCGTGAAAAGTAAAACGCGCCAAGTAAAAGTGAACGGAGGGAGTACTATATATCAAAAGACAGAGAAAACAAAAGACAGCGATGGTAAGCCAAAAAAAAAAAAGCATAAGAATTAACTTAAATATCTGCCTATCCAAGTGCTTAAATTAAAATAATATGTATAGTCGTATATAATCATGATATAATTTATGTATGCTGATTATAAAAATAAATACTCCCTCCGGTCCAAAATAAGTGATTTTTTGGCCTTTTTCTTGTGGTCCAAAATAAGTGATTTTTCCAGATTTCAAGAATGAATTAATTATTTTTTTCCTACATTGTCCTTGGAGTAAATTGTGTTGGAATATGTATTAGGAGTGTTTATGTGAGATAGTAAAGGTTAATATGGTCAATTTCATTGCTAATTAATGCTAAAAGGTGAATTTCTTAATCTGTGTGAAAACATTCAAAAAATCACTTATTTTAGACCGGAGGGAATAGTGAATTCGACCAACTATTTATATAAAGATCCCAAAAAAAAAGTACTCACCAACTATTTGGGTAAAGATCCCACCCAGAACCTTATGAAACATGATGGGAAATTGATAAATATGGGGTTGGTATTCCCAAGGAAATGATGTGCTCCTATCTTCCTGAATAAATTTGAGTTTTCACTGGGAACTCCACTTTGGAAAAACCAATAATAAAATGTCAAACATGCAACCAAAAAAAATAAAAAAAAGTTGAACGCGTCGAGCCCATTAAGACGTGCTAATAATGCCATTGACTCTGCAATTAATTCCCATGTGCTTAAATTACTTATAAGATTTTCAAGCCTTTTGCTCTAACAACAATCTTGGAGAGCCATGTGAGCGGCAGGCTTGAACATTGATAATTATCAAGTTAATTAAAGTATTTATGTTAAATTATTAAACACGGCTTAACACAATTCAATAATATAGGAAATATAAGCATTTTATTACCGGAACGCCATAAGATTCCTTGAGTTTCATTAGTTTATTTTTTTCTTGGTCAGAAATATGATCATTTTATAACATGCACGGATCTACACTCATTTTTAATTAATCTGATCGATCTTTTTTAGGGGTCGTTTGGTAGGAGGTATTAGAAAAAATAATGCAAGCATTAACTTTATGCATTACTAATACCTTGTTTGGGTATATTTTTTCAACCAGTGCATAACTTGTATTAGTTATACTTCATACTTGGTATTATCCTATGTATAAGTAATGCATAGGACATCATGACATTAGTAATACCAAGACTATTAATGCATGCATTAATATTGTTATAGATAAAATTATCCTTAAAGTTCCTTAAAGTTAGAGATGGAGGGCATTTTTGTAAACAAATATTCTTCTTAAAAATTATGCAATGCATTATAATTTTAATACATCACACCAAACAGTAGATAAAAAATAATATCTGCATAACTAATGTTTGCATTACTAATACACCTTATTCCCCACTATTCTTATACACCCAACCAGACTAAAATATTGAAAGCACGTTCCAAGAGAAACATTAAAAAAAATGATGTCTTCACTATAAATTGGGGTTTCTAATGCGTAATATAGAAACATAAGTAGTAAGAGAAAAGAGAAGAAAATAAAGCAGGAAAAAAAAGTAAAGAGAGAGTCTGAGTGAATAAGCATGACTAGCATAGCTGCAAACTGGGAGCAACTTAGTGGCAAGGAGAATTGGAAAGGGTTATTAAACCCTCTGGATCTTAATCTTCGAAAATATATCATTCAATATGGAGAATTAGCTCAAGCTACTTATGATACCTTTATTTCAGAAAGAGCATCAAAATATGCAGGAAGTAGCAGGTACTCGAAGGAAAACCTCTTTAAGAGGGTCGGGTTGGATCCAGAACTGTATCACATAACTAAATTTTTTTACGCGACATCATCCTTTCCACTTCCCGAGGCGTTTATGATAAGATCATGGTCAAGGGAAGCATGGAGTAAGGAATCAAATTTTATGGGATTTGTAGCCGTGGCCACAGATAAGGGTAAGGCTGTATTAGGGAGGAGGGACATTGTTATTGCTTGGAGAGGAACAATTAGAACATTGGAATGGGTTAATGATCTTCAGTTTTTGCTTGTCCCAGCACCCAAAGTTTTTGGTGCTGGGAATTCTCTATTGCCTTTGCTCAAACCTTTGGTGCATCAAGGATGGAACAGTGTATATACATCAGATGATCCACGATCACCATTTAATAAGGCCAGCGCTAGAGACCAGGTACATTTCTTTTCACTTGTTAGAGGCTCATAATTTCAGTTAATTGTGTTGACTTTTGTAGTGATGCTATATGACTTCCTATTTTGGATTAATATCTTATCCACAACCTTTTTCCCTTTTCCCCCTCTTGTTTTGTACTTCCTCTGTTTTCATCACTATATATATAATATCATTAGGGGTCGTTTGGTAGGGTGTATAAGAATAGTATTGAATATGGTGTATTAGTAATGTTGGAATTAGTTATGCTGGGATTATTTCTTATCAAATGTTTGGTTTGGTGTATTAAAGGTTTTGAATGGGCAGTTTTGTCTTTATATATGCTTATCTATATATTAAAAACCATGATATTAATAGTATTGAATAAGGTATATAACAATTGTAATGGAACGGCACTACCATTGATGGTTTCTTTAGAAAATTAGATTAATAAGAGTTTTTAAGAAATAACATTCTAAAGCCAAGTGACTTTAAGATCAATAGGAGAAACTTATTTTTTTATCAAGATTTTTTTTCCCAATTCTCTTTTACCAAATATTTAGTGAAAATAATATCCCTAATCTCTATTGAAATTTCCTTCTTTTATTTTCTTCATCAAATAATCTATCTTATGCTAAATCTTCATGTAGGTCCTGGAAGAAGTGAAAAGATTGGTGGAGAAGTATAAGAATGAAAAAGTTAGCATAACAGTAACTGGCCACAGCCTAGGTGCAGCACTTGCAACCTTAAACGCAGTTGACATTGTTTACAACGGAATCAACAAAACAAGCAATGGCAAGGAAATCCCAGTGACAGCTTTTGTATTCGCAAGCCCCAACGTTGGGGATCTCAATTTCAGGGCAGCTTTTTCCAAACTGAAAAATCTTCATATTTTGAGAATTGATAATCTATTAGATATTGTTCCAAAATATCCACCCATAGGCTATATAGACGTTGGCCAGGTACTACTAATTGACACAGCCAAATCCGATTACGTGAAGTCTCCAGGAAACATACTCACTTGGCATAATTTGGAGGCGTATATGCATGGAGTTGCAGGAACTCAAGGTGTAGGAATATTACCAGGAGAAGTTTTGGGAGAGTTTAAACTAGAAGTGAATCGCGATATCGCTCTTGTTAACAAATCCATGGATGCATTGAAGGAAGAATATGGTGTGCCTGCGAACTGGTGGGTTGAAAAGAATAATGGAATGGTTCAACGGGCAGATAGATCTTGGGTTCTCATGGATCGTGAGGACTATGAACTTTGAAAGAGTTTTAATTTGTGTCCAAATATTATGTTTAATTTGTTTTCGTGTATTATTGAGCTAATTTCTCTTTTATTCTATGTCGTTGGAGGGATATGTAGTACTACTAATTTGTATTCTTATCAGCATGCATCTATTTTATCCTTTGTCTTCTCTGAATGAAGTTTGGTTCATTATTCCCACTGTTATTATGTTACTACTGTTAAGTTACTCTTATCAACCACCAAATTTCTTCCCTAAAACACTTGATCGTTTTCTCCTCTTTCTTGTCTCCTACTCTTAAAAGAACCTTAGAGAAACAGAGTACAAATGAAATCCAATTGAAGGAATCATAAATAGGTTGTTCTTTCACGGAGATACCATTTAAAGGATCTCAGTTTGGGCTTTCTCAATTTTTCTTTTTATTTTTCGTTTTTCCAAAATACAATAAATAAATAAATAACAAGAGCTTTTGTCTTAGAACGTGTGAATTTGTGTTCTAGATTACAACTAGTTTCGAACTTATATTTTTCCTGAGTTAGATAATGCATCTGTGTTGAAGGGTTTTCATTGAAAAGAATTGATATACAAAAATGAGGAAGAAAATCTTTAGGTGTCACCAAGATTGATGCTCTGAGAGATGAGTAGGAAAGTGTTAAAGAAAAGTGTGATAAACTAATAATTCTGGAAACCCCAAGTAATAATGTACCCAACAAATAATTAAAGGAATAAGAATAATGTGATAGCTTGCTAACTTGGTTTACATAAGAAGTCGGTGCGCTGTTAATAGGGTGGCAATATTACAACTGTTTGCACATACAACTGGACTCAGATAATATTTTTTAGTGAATCTATGACGATCATGTTATATAACGGTTCTAATATAAATTTCCTTGTTTATCGTCTTATCTTCCAAACAACTAGCGGCCAGAAGGGTGGCATATATATATATATGTATATATATATATATATATATATATAGGGGCGGCGGATGCACGCTCACCAAAGCGGTGTCACGCGACATCGTTTCGTCGGCAAAATTTTATTAAATTTATCTATTAGTACTGTATGGAAACGGATAAGTAGGCAAAAACGACATTGCTTGACATAAATTGTGTCTTGGTTATGTGCTTGATTTTGTTCTAGGAGGTCAAAGATTCAAACCTCAACTAACACATTTTTCTTTTGCAACTATTTGAGAGAGCCATTGTGGTTAAAAATTGTGATGAAGTGGAATTGAACTCAGGATCTTTTCCAACTTAAGAATCAACAAAACCAATGAACAAGGCTATTTCTTGTCAAAAAGTATGATAATTAAAGTTATATCCTAATTCTTTTATAAATTTTAACACAGCTTACAAAAATTCGTGCATACATCCCTGTATATGATTCATAACCTCCAAGTGGTGACCAGTAAAACAAAGCAAGGAAAAAGAGTTTTCTTTAAAAAAGAAAAAGGAGTTTTGAAGAATTTTTCTCCACACATTCATGTAATTGAATAGTATTATTCTGGATACTATTTCTTTGGAGCTAGTAGTTCCCACTTCCCAATCGCTTCTTGTGTATTTATTTGTAAATTACTATATTAAAATCGAGATCAAAATTTAAAAGCTACTCATTTAGTCATGTTTTCTCTGTCATCGCATTCCCCCTAATAAGAGAAAGAAGCATGTAAAACAACAGATGTTTCCTTGGAGATGATTAAATTAATTAAACAGGAATGAGTAGAGATTTCCCTGCAGATTAAAATTAAAATTTAGAATTCACTCTTTTCAAATATTAACGACAAAAAAAAATGGTTGGACCTGGGTGGGCATCTGAAACTCTTAAGATTTAAGTCCCAGAAGCGTCAGCTTAGAGGCCGTTTGGATGGGCTTGTTTTAAGTGACTTTTAAATCAAAAGTCATAAGTTAGAAATTTTAGTTTTTGGCTTTTAGCTTATTTTTGTCATTTTATCTTAAAAATAAGTATTTAAAAGCACTTTTTTACTTTATCCAAACACTACAAGATGACATAAAAGTTATTTTAGCTTAAAAGCACTTAAAATAAATCAATCCAAACGAGCTCTTAATTTACTTCTTCGGCCTCTTTTACGGCCTTTTCCCTTTGCATTCTCAAAAAATCAATCACCAAATCCTCCAAACAGTCAATCAACGCTATCAATCCTCCAACCAAATCATTGCAACGCCACTGCCAAAGAAGCCATCCGCCAAAATGCAAAGCAGAATGGAAGACGGCACCCTAACCAATGAAGACGAAGATCTCCTTTCACGCAGTATGCACAGACCAAAAAATTGTGACACATTTATTGAAACACAGATGAGCTATAGGGATACGGTAACCCAAAAATAAATTTTCACTGCCATGGATTTTGATTGCACACTTTAGCAATCTTACTTTAGAAGAGGAAAAAGGCAACCCATCAAATCACCCCAATTCATACCTATTACAATAGAGGATTAAACAGACTATACAAGCCTTGGAAATAGTCCCTAATCATCAAACTAGTAGGGAACGTATGGGGTACAACTTACTACGCACAAAAATCTAAAAAATCTGGAACTCATCAGAACCCATCAAACTAATTGATCTAGGTATTGATTACTACCTTATAAGGTTCTCATCCCACGACCAATACCAAAGAATCATCAATAACGGACCTTGATTTATTGGCTGACAGTACCTTAGTGTCAGGAAATGGACACCAAAATTCAACCCCAACGCAAATCACATTAACTTCTCCACAATATGAGTACAACTTCAGGAACTACCCGCGGAGTACTATGACCTTGAAATACCGAAAAATTTGGCCAAATGATTGGCGACGTTTTGAAGATTGACAGCTGCACTACGAACACGACTAGGGGACGTTATGCACACTTGTGTATTCTGGCACCCCTAGGAAAATCACTACCAAGAAATGTCATGATTGGCAATACACTTACAGGATATCCACTATGAAGACACCAACCCACTGTGCACAATATGCATATGCCTGGGACACAACCTATATCAATGTCAAAATAAAACACGACATCCACAAAGACAAAGGACAGCTCTACATCAGACACAACCAATGAACAGTGGAAGACAGTGTTTCAAACAAAAGGTACACCACTACTACTTAAAATTCAAAATATTTAGAAACAAAAAAAACTACTAAAAAAGAAAAAAAAAAGAAGAAATAGAAAAAAGAACAAAGAAAACGAAGACAAAAAGGAATGGAAAAATTAAGACAAAATTCATGTCAAAAAAGGAAGGAAAATTAAAAGAAAAAGACATAGAAAAAGACACAACCATAATCACATCTACTAACCCAACTTGTAGGCTCACCTCAAACTTGGGGACAAAGAAAGCAACAGTTTCTCACACTTCTACCACATCTGAAGGATCAACTAGTTATGCACAATAAAATCAATTCTCCCTCCTAAGTCAACTAGATTTAGAAAATAAACTTTCAAAACAGAAAAAATGCAAACCTGACACTACAATCCCATCACCAACGACATCACCTAGCGTACTTCTTCAATAACAAAAAGTTCATCCATTTCTATTTTCAGCCATAGCAACTAAATGCCCACTGCCTGTACCACAAACCAAAAAAACCCTTTAACAACAAATAACACTACTGAGCCCACAAAAACACTGACGACAACACCTCAAAATAGAAACAAAAAAGGAGCACACACAGGTTCTCAAGAAGATGAACTGATTACCAGATGCGGGAAAAACAACACACAGTACAAAAAATAACGATAATATAAGAAACACTCCTCCTAAGAAGCCTTCACCACATGAAATCATTTCCACTTATGAAACTTATTCCTTCCCTACTACCCACCCTACCCCTGCCATTGTCAAACTTAATTAAATTCATTACTCCACCCATCACTCCCCAACCCTCACTTCAACCCTACTAACTACAAGCCCAATCAACCCCCCACCATTCAGTCACCCTCATTCCCATTCTCCCTCTAACTCAAAATGTATCGCCATTTCCTCCACCGCCCCAACTACCCCAACCACCAAAGCTACCACTACCCACGCCACAACAGAGAGAACTACTAGCACCCTTCATGCCATCACAGCCACACATAAACAACAAACTACTTCGTCCAAACAACAGTCATTCTAGGGGTGCCAGTTCGCATAGTTCCACAAATTCCAGTCGTGCACCAGCCACCACCAACTCCATGGTTGGATGTAGTGGGGCTACAACAGTATGCCCAGTTCTTCTTGGAGAATACATAGGACCTCATCATGCAACTACAGGACTGGGGGCCATACCCAGAAGTACGAATGGGAACCATGCAGAACTTGGAAATAGCAGCGATGGAGATGGTCAATCACCTAACAACAACCACTCAACAGCCACCACAAATTCAAGGGCTCTACTAGCAGCCATAGCCAAGAGTGCAGGTACAAAATAACCGACAAGTATAGGAGGAACAACAAATTCATACACTCCTATCAAACACCTGGTTTCTCTCATCACCGAAAACTGAGGAAATAACACTGCCAAAAAAACCTGAAATCGAAGTGGAGGCAACACCAGCGGAGGAACTACTAGCGAAGCTATTGTCCCCTTTGAATTCGAAGGCCGACATAATCATCCTAATGAACACAGAAGTGGAGGCACCAAGCATCATAGATCAAATGCTGCAACATATCACACTACAGGAATCACTGTCGACCATACTCCACGAAATAAGAGAAAAATGATACATCATCACAATTCTAAAAAATGTGCTTTGAATAGCAGTGAACATCCGCACCTACCCCTTCTCGATCATCCACAAATATGCAGTACTGATTCTACCCACACTGACGGAGGAAGGCTTGTCATTGCCGGCACCCAATGGGGCGGATCACCCACTAGTTACGCACCAGTCCATGTTACTAGCCCCGAGTGGAAGCTCACGTTTAACCAATGAACCCAAAATGAAGATACTCCTTTTGGAACTGCAGAGGTTGCAACAACCAGGAATTCCTGCGCAACTTTAAAGACATTGTGAACTGGAACAACCCATCAATTATCTACCTCATTGAAATGCGTATGCAGAACCATTACGAGCTCATGGAACTTATTGGTTTCACTGACTTGTTTGACATTAGCGCATATGGCTACTCTGGTGGAGTTGTACTAATGTGGAAGCATGAAGAGTTGGAGATGGATCCAATAGTCGTGACTGACCAGGATATCCATGCAAACATACAGGTTAGTAGAACCTCAAAACCTTGGTTGCTCTCTTTAGTTTATGCTAGAACTTTATTAATAAACGGATAAATTCTTTGGAATAATCTGGAAATAGTTGCAAAATAGCACCTACCCGTGGCTATTATGTGGTGACTTTAATGAAGTCACAGCCGCCTCTGAATAGTTTGGAGGAAGGCCCATAAAGAGTAGTAGAAGTACTGCCTTTCTAAATTATCTTGATACCATTAATATGATTGACTTGGATTTTGTGGGCCCACGTTTCACATGGACAAATAAAAGGAAGAAAAGGTAGCAGCAAATTTTGGAACGACTGGACAGATTTTTTGGAAATTCGGACTGGGTGAAAATGTTCCCTGACGCCACTGTCACACACATGCCACGTACACATTCGGATCACTTCCCACTACTACTAAGTCTAACAAATAATAATAGTAAACCAACGTCTGTTTTCCGCTTTGAAACAATGTGGCTTAGTCACCCATTTTTCCCAAACATTGTTAAACAACACTGGAATAACAATACAAATTACACAGATGTCATTTCTTCCTTCACAGAACACGTGGAAGAATGGAACATGTCCACGTTTGGAAATAATTTTTTTTAAAAAGGACACTCCTTGCACGTATTCTGGGACTCCAAAACATGGACCCACAACAAAAAACTAATTTTCACCTTAATCTTGAAAATAACCTTATTCATGAATATAACTTAATTCTCCAAAATGAACAAGATTTTTGGAAACTAAAATCAAGAGTCCAATGGATAAACGACTGAGATGTCAATACAAAATTCTTTCATATTTCAGCTATTTAGAGGAGTAGGAAAAATAGGATACTAGGGCTTAACGACACTGATGGTAATTGGATTTTTGAGCCCAAAGGAATTCAAGATATTATTACTAAACACTTCTCAAATATCTACACAATTGATTTTGAATCTTGCAGATATACAATAGCTCCTAACCCAAGCCTACTAAACATCCTCACATAACAGGATAAAGCAGCACTCTTTAGGCCCTTCTCACTAACAGAAATTATCAAAGTTATTAAATCTTTTAAACTACTAAAGGCTCCAGGCTTGGGTGATATCTACCCAATTTTTTTCCAGAAATACTAGTGCGACACAAACTCAGTTATCACACATACATGTACTCAAACATTTGCTTCCTTAGTAATACCAGCTGAAATAAATAGGACCTATGTAACTCTTATTCCCAAGGTTAAACACCCTCAAAATATCTTTCAATATAGGCCCATCAGCCTATGTAACACAATCTATAAAACTATAACAAAAATTATTGTAAACCGTATTCGCCCTTTCCTCAACAATATTATCAGTCCTTATCAATGTAGCTTTATTCCAGGAAGGAGAGCACTTGACAATGCAATAATTGTCCAAGTAGAAATCTACTCATTCAAGAGTTGTACGGGTCGGACTGGAAAGATGATGCTAAAAATTGATCTTTAAAAGGCCTTTGACAGACTTGAATGGTCATTCATCAGGAGCTCATTGCACACATTAAACTTTTCACAACACCTAATCACGCTTATTATGAATTGCATATCTGTCACTATAACTTCTATCATTGCAAATGGCAAACCTGCTGATTTCTTTGAACCATCAAGAGGCATCCGTCAAGAAGACCCGCTATTCCCGTATCTTTTCATCATCTCTATGCAATCTCTAACATGTTGCATTGATCATGAAGTATATTTTTTGAATTGGAAATTAAAATAATACACAATGGCCCATCCATATCCCATCTCCTTTTTGCGGATGACCTTATTCTATTTGCTGAAGCAGACAATACTAGGCAACCTCTATCATAAATATATTCAACTTCATTTTCCATCAATCCGGTCAGAGAATAAATTTTTTCAAATCCAAAATAATTTTTCCTCTAATGTACCAGCTCCAGAACAAACATCTCTGGCCAGCACACTAAACATTAAGATAAAAAATAATGCGGGGAAGTACTTGGGATTTCCGATTACCAACCTACAACCAAAAAGTTCAGATTACCAATTCGTACTTGGCAGGATGAATACTCATCCTAAAGGATGGAAAGCAAAATTACTCACTTTATCTAGAAGATTAACTCTTATACAGTCGACTCTGTCTGTAATCCCCACCTATTCCATACAAATAAACCTTCTTCCAGCTAAAACTAGAAATAATATTGATCGCATCCAGAGAAACTTCTTATGGGGATCTACACGGACCAAAGGAGAAATCCATCACATCAACTGTAATAAAGTAGCATCTCCTAATCAAGAGGGAGGCGTGGGCTGTACAAAGCAATAGGGAAAAATATAGCACTCCTATCAAACCTATTGAGGAGATTCCTCACAAACCTTGACGCTTTTTAGGCTAAAATAATTAAGGGTAAATACAACAACACCCAAAGAAGGAATCCTACGGTTTACAAAACAAATGACTCCTACATCTGAAAAAGCACTGCAAAAACTTATTCGTTCTTCTCCAAAGGCGTCGCCTGGAATATTGGAAAATGGTAACAAAATATACCTTTGGAAGATAGATGGGTTATTGACAATCACACACTAAGGGAACTAATTAAGGGACCACTAGATAAGGAAGATATTAATAAAAAAGTTAACTGTATTATTAATAATAAAAATTGCAACCTAGAAGCCCTACCATACGACCTACCAAATACGCTATCTGACATCGTAACATAAACATACATTCCGTTCTCAGAAAAATTAAATGACTCCTTCTAGAAAGAAACGGATGATGGGAACTTCACAATGAAATATGCCTACAATCTCTTCATTAGGCTCATAGAAAATACTCAATATCAAGAACCCTTTAATCACTTCTGGATATGGAAAGCACACTGCGACAACATACTTAAAACTTTCCTATGGCTTTTAATACACCAACGACTGCCTATTGCAGTTGTCCTAAAACCAAAGAAAAATAATTGGAGGCAACTCCTGCAAACATTGTAGGACAGAGCAAAACACATACCACATATTTTTCTAATGCCCCATGAACAACAAAATATGGGGAGAGCTAAACATCACCAGCCTACATTCAAATCAACTAGATTGGATAAAGGATAATTGTACCTCCGCTGCGGGCATCATCCTACCAAACAACTATTCAATCCCATTGGATATTATCGCACCTATTATTCTTTGGCATATTTGTCTATACCGTAACCATGATATTTTTAATAACTTCTCAGCACATATTGATAGCAAAAAAAAAAAAAAAAAATAGTTACGCACGCAATGAAATACTTCTGACTAACAAACCATAACTTCAAACATCTCATAACAACCCCATCGCAAAACATCTATAAACTCAATATAGATGGTGCACACCAAAAAACTCCAACATTGAAGGAGCAAGTGGAATCATAAGTGTCACGACACGAAATCCACTAGTCGCGATGGCACATAACCCAACCCACTAGGTAAACCAACTAATAACTATCCAATTTCAATAATATTTAACAGGACAATTAATCAATGAAATCATCTGAACCTTATATATTTTCCAAGGACTGGTAGTACAAATCATGAGCTTCTAATAATAGAGTTTACAAAGCTGATATGAAGAAAGTACATTTCTCTTTGAAAAGTACATAAACAGAGTTTTATAAATCTAAGGCTACCGTGAACAAGAGGCAGCTACAACAGGAACGCAGGTACATCTTCAAATCCAGCTCCCATCGGACACAGCAACCTCAGCAGCCAAATCTGCACGTAATATGCAGAAGTGTAATATCAGTACAACCGCCCATGTACTGGTAAGTAACAAAGCTAACCTTAGGTTGAAAGTAGTGACGAGCTGGAACATGGTCAGGTCCAACACCAATAGTCAACAACAATTCATAATATTGTAGAGCATATAAATAAGGAAGTAACATAGAAATAAAATGCTCAGCTTTTTCACAATTTTCCAAAAATAAATCTGCTTTTCAAGAATAATAGTGAAAATCCAAATCCTTTACTGATATATTCGGAAAATATGAGAGTCTGAAAACTATAATTTTTCCAAAAATCCTTTTCACAATAAATAAGATGTTTCATTTTCTTTCCAGATAGCAACTGTGAAATACCTCTCTATGCCCACATATCAATGTGTGTAAAAAAAAGTCATGAATGACGTGATACCGTGCATCATGAGGACAAATGCATTTCTATGCCTGTATGTCATGTGTTCATGCCAATTTCATGTATCTCAGAGATGAATCATGTACTCTCACTCTCAGAGTACTCAATCTCACTGTGTCACACTTTTCACTCGTCATGCTCAACCACTCGGTACTTTATATGGCCCATACGGCTCAGGGAAGATCCATTCCGGAACATATACATCACTGGCCATCAGTCACTTAGTACTGAGGAAGGCCAATCCGGCCCCATGGAGAAGATCCATCTCCAGGTATGTAAATGCTTCAGACAAGATCCATGTCCAAGGAAGATCCATCCCTCAATATAATCTACCACGCTCACTAGGGGTATGTACAGACTCTAGAGGGGCTCATACAGCCCAAGCGCTATCATAAGCCATAACCAGGCATAAATGAATATAATATGCTGCGGCGTGCAGCCTGATCCCATAACTCTCACTCATAATCAGGCTCTTAGCCTCACTCAATCATCAATCTCTCCAGTCTCATTCACGGGCTCACAATGTCATGAAACTAGCCCGACAATAATGATATAATGTATCAATAAATAATAACTGGACTGAGATATGACATGAATGCATGAATATGACTGGGTAAGATCTATCAATGAAATCAACGAAATAACAGTAAGAAACAACCACTATGGGTCCTAACAATATCACTATAAAGCCTAAACATGGTATCTAACATGATTGACAGCTCAATTAATTGATCACATGGTGAAAACACAAATGTCAACAAAATAGGGCCACTAAATAGTGCCATGAAAACAATGGAGTCATAATTCAATGAGTGTACGCCCACACGCCTGTCTCCTAGCATGTGCGTCACCTCATCATCAATTACATAGCATGTAATTCGGGGTTTCATACCCTCAGCACTAAGTTTATAAGAGTTACCTCGAACAAGCTAATTCCAATACCGAGCAAGCCAAGCGATGCTCCAAAAATGCCATCACGCGCGTACCGACCTCTGAACGACTCAAAATTAGCCATAAGCAACTTAAATACATCAAATAAAGCCCAAGGAAATAATTCCAATTGATAAAGACCGAATCCTTAAACAAAACCCAAAACCGGCCAAAATTCAAACCCGGCCCACGCCTCAGAACCCAACAAAACTCACAAAATCCGACAACCCATTCAATTATGAGTCCAACCATACTAGTTTCACTCAATTCCGACTCCAAATCGATGTTCAAAAAATAAAAGATATATTTTATGAAACTTTAGGCCAAAACCCTCACTCTCCTCTTTGTAATTCGTCAACCAAAGCTAAAATCGAAGATAGATTCATGAAATATAACCAAAACCGAGTAGAGAACACTTATCCCAATTCATATGGCGAAAATTGCTCCAAAAATCGCCTCAATCCGAGCTTGGAAATGTTAAAATGAAGCCAAAATCGCGAACCCTTGTATTTAACATTCTGTCCAGCACTTCTGCTTCTGCGGACACTTAACCACATCTGCGGTGTCGCAGAAGCGACAAAAATTCTGCTTCTGCGGTAAAACACTAAAGTTGGGCCTCTGCTTTTGCGGTCCTTTCCCCGCATCTGCGCAACCGCATGTGTGGAACAGTCCATCACACCTGTGCAAACATCCGCTTCTACGCCTAACACCCCGCTTCTGCGACCACGCAGGTGGGAGAACGTTTGCACCTGCGACTACAGTTCACCAACCCCAACTTTGCTTTTGCTTGCCCCTGCTCGCACCTGCCAGCTCGCACTTGCGGTCAATGCTCCGCAGGTGCGATTACACCAGCAGAGTTCACCTTCAGCAATCAGTCAACTCCATCTTTAGATCCGATAACCGTTCAGAATCAACCCGAGGCCCTTGGGACCTCAATCAAACATAGTAACAAGTCCCATAACCTAACACAGACCTACTCGAGGCCTCAAAACACACATAACAACATCAAAATGACGTATCACACCTTGATTCAAAAATCAATGAACTTGAAACTTCAAACTGCCACAACCGATGCCGAAACCTATCAAATCACATCCGATTGACCTCAAATTTTGCACACAAGTTACATTCGACATTACGGACCTGCTCCAACTTTTGGAATCGGAATCCGACCCTGATATCAAAAAGTCCACTCCCGGTCAAACTTTTCAAAATTTAAACTTTCGCCATTTCAAGCCAAATTCTGCTGCAGACTTCCAAATCATAATCCGGACGCGCTCTTAAGTCCAACATCACCCAATGGAGCTAACGGAACCCTCAGAAATCCAATCCAAGGTAAAATATTAAAAAGACTAACATGGTCAAACCTTTTAAATTTTAAAGCTTCTAACTGAGAATCATTCTTCCAAATCAGTTCCGAATAACCTGAAAACCAAATCCGGCGATTCACATAAGTCATAATGCATCATACAAAGCTACTCATGCCCTCAAACAATCGAGCAAAGTGTAAATGCTCAAAGCGACCGGTCGGGTCGTTACATCGTACCCCACTTAAACATACGTTTGTCCTCAAACGTGCCCAGAGTTGTTCTCAAAGCCATCAACCGTAGTGTAACCTTACCATGCACATGCCGGGGGGGGGGGGTAATCCCACGTCACCCTATCCCATATAGGTCTGATAACACAACATAACTGAAATTACATAATTCAACCTAGCCCATAAACCTTAGGACCAAATTTTTCACATCCAAAATTTTCTATAAGATCAGAATCTCGCATCTACACACTATATAAGTCTGAACAAGTTATATCAAGCCATATCCATTACCTAAGATGTAATCACATGATATACCCCAAAATTCAAGTACTCATAGCGATAATTTTAAATCACAGTAGCTGGTCAAAACAACCCAATGCCGGTAATAAACCTCTTATCAAACAAAGCCTCGTTCTAACACCTTCATATACTGCCAATGGTGAAAGAAACATGCAGAAACTCATAATCATTTGTCAGATCAACAAGTCATGGAGTTCCCTCTCCTTCGACAAGGACTATAGCAAATTTCTAAGCTGACTTCCGATATTATCCTTCCAAATATACCACAATCAAATCCAATTGTATCCATTCTAGGTCCAATGACCTCATCTCATCCAAAACGACCCCTCTAGTAACATAACACATCAATACAATATAAAACCACAACCCGTGTAACCCGTGCACCAAATAGCAACATTCCGAATGTACTAAATCATGAAAATGACTCAAACGAGAGAACTGTCCGGCCAGCTTAACAAGTACCATCACAACGCCATGCTAAGATCCTAGCACACACCGTAGAACCAAAACACATGATTCTGACACCAAGGATTATATTTCAAAATAACTTCTTTGTAATGCGTGACCCCATCCGAACGGTGGTCCATATTATATACCTCAAGCCGCTTCAATCAAAATTAATAACCATGCAAAATTTGACATCAAGTACCCAAAGTGCATTACCATAACCACAGAGAGCAAATAACACGATCCCACAATCCGAAAAGAATATAGCCAACGTGCAGTCAACCATACAATACCTAAATACTCATCTCGCTCAAATTCCTCTATAAAGCCCAAATAGAACCGCACCATATGTGCATATAACCAACGAATCACAACTCCTCGTAGCATAGAAGAGTAACTCACATATCACTTCAGAACACAAATAAGCTCAGCAATAACTAAATGGCACATCCCTCAACAATAGCCGTGCAGAATCAACCAATCCGACCCGGTGTCGAATACACATCCTCATTGGGCCTACCAATGGACCTCGAATCAACTCTGATCACCCACAAATAGATAAATGACCCTTCGAAAGTCCACAATGACTGTATCATAACACATACTATCATCTGGCTAGCTTTGGCCACAACTTCACAGTCCATAACCACGAAACACTCTACTCCTGTGAACTCCCAGTCTCCAAATCCATAGAACACACGAATCACCATATCTAATCCTAACTCCACCGCCCGAATGTCTAATACATCTCTCATACACGATCATCCCATGAGGAATACTTCTATAATTCTTCCGTGCCACATAGCAAAATCTGAATATCAATAGTCGATCAACAAAGCGAGCAACACAACACCAATGAAGCATCCGTAAGTCAAAACACATTGCGCCTTCTTAAATGCGTACCCTTCTCAGGCAATACCAAGAAGTGATAGCATTCATCTAGACATCTGAAACCGTCCATGTTGTCTAAGAATTTATGACCTTCCCTTCAAAACTGAACTGTGACCTTGCACATACAAATCTCAATCCTACACAACATACCGCATAAATCATCCTATCATATGAAAAGCACGAGAATCTCATGATTAACTCTGAGCCGCTAGCAGAATGCATACCCGATCAGTTAGAAACCTTCCATCTGATCTCATGCTTGTAGGAAATATCCACTTCGAACCATGATAGAAACTATTGAGATCTCTTTGAAACCCATTAATGAAGCCATCAGAACTAATCTCTGTAACTCAACCAAGCCACGCAGGTCGCCAAAACCCATGAGCATTGCCACAAAACACCTATAGAAACTCACCACATCATAAGCACCTAAAGAACCGATCATACCCATTACCATGCCGATCCAACCTACTACCAAGTTGTCCTATTTCTCTGATTTCCTTCCGAATTACCTCCAAATTGATACTTCTCCTCGCCATAATACCACAATCCTCAACCAAAATTCACCACACGAGACCCTAGCATAACATCACACTGCCCTAAGGCTCATAAGCCGCTGAATTCCCTCTTAAGCACCCTAAAAGTACCACAACCGAGATACTCACTCTTATGAGACCTTCTGTGAATTTAAAGTTGTTTTCTTCACCTTCCTAATACTGAAATGTATAATCCATAATGATAATAATGATACATAAATACCGCAAGTCTCGACACCATCTAATGCAAATCTCATACCCTAGCCATATACAAATCTAGAAAAATCCTCAATTTCTGCATATAAATCTTCAACCCATTAGAGCCTTCTCGAGAGTCCTCCACCCTGCTCAACTCTCAATTGCACCACCCCAAACGGGCCGAATGATTTGTGCCCCATTAGCACAACACCCAAAGAAGTAATCCACACCTCTAAGCAACCAAGTGAATCTTAATCCATGCACACCAAATCATTTACGAATAACAACTCAATCATTCAATGTTTCCCATATACCCATAAAGTGTAATACATCATGCATCCAGAAATTCCCCGGCTTAATTCATCCTCAAAACCAACATCTGCAAGTCATAACCGATCCACAAGTATGCCTCAGACTGAAACCGATACAATACATAATCATGCAATCAAATCGTTAATAGCAGACTCCCCCACTTGGCCCAAAGCCATAGATCAAAATACACTATAACTCACAATGGCCATCCTCTATTACCGCCGTAATACCGCAACGAGATTCAACTAATCTTTCATGAGCTCCTGTAACACAGACCATCTAATACTTCAAATTATCTGCAAATATCGTATTCACCCTTGTAACAGTCAAGCCAACTTCCACAAGTGATCCAAACTCAAACTGCAACACATATAATTCACTGGTGAAAGAGAACTTTCTACAAAACAACATAGGGATCACACAACCTCAGGACACCCCGCAAGAGATAACCCACATGCTTTGCCTCAAACTGACATCTCTCTATACCCTTCCACAGTCACAACTACTACGCAATCACTTCATCTTCCTGATTCTGAACTCATCAACAAGACATAAGAATCTAATTCGTTCCACAATTAACCCATGAAAGATCTTCTAATACACTCATAACTCAAGACTATGCGTCCTATCCGTCACGACTTGTAGAACCTATGAACCTAGAGCTCTGATACCAATCTGTCACGACCCAAAACTCCACTAGCCGTGATGGCACCTAACCTAACCGGCTAGGTAAGCCAACTAATAGCTATCTAATTTCAATAATATTTAACAGGACAATTAATCAAAGAAATCATCTGAACCTTATACATTTTCCAAGGACTGGTAGTACAAATCATGAGCTTCTAAAAATAGAGTTTACAAAGCCGATATGAAGAAAATACATCTTCTATTTGAAAAGTACATAAACAGAGTTTAATAAATCTAAGGCTACCATGAACCAGAGGCAGCTACAACAGGAACGCATGTAGATCTTTAAATCCAGCTCCCATCAAACACATCAACCTCAGCAGCCAACATTTGCACGTAATGTGCAGAGGTGTAGTATCAGTACAACCGATGCCATGTACCGGTAAGTAACAAACCTAACCTTAGTTTGAAAGTAGTGACGAGCTGGAACATGGTCAGGTCCAACACCAATAGCCAACAACAATTTATAACAATGTAGAGCATATAAATAAGGAATTAATTCAGAAATAACATGCTCAGCTTTTTGATAATTTTAAGAAAATAGTTCCGCTTTTCAAGAATAATAGTGAAAACCCAAATCCTTTACCGAAATCGTCGAAAAATATGAAATAGTCTGAATACTATAATTATTCCAAAAATCCTTTTTCACAATAAATAAGATGTTTCAATTTCTTTCCAGATAGAAAGTGTGAAATACCTCTCTATGCCCATATATCAATGTGTGTAAAAAAAAGTCATGAGTGACGTGATACCGTACAGCATGAGAAAAAATGCATCTCTATGCATGTATGTCATGTGTGCATGCCATTCCCATGTATCTCAGAGATGAATCATGTACTCGCACTCTCAGATTACTGAATCTCACTGTCTCGCACTTTCCACTTATGATGCTCAACCACTCAGTACTGTATATGGCCCATATGGCCAAGGGAAGATCCATCCCGGAATATATACATCACTGACCATCGGTCACTCAGTATCGAGGAAGGCCAACCCGGCCCCATGGAGAAGATCCATCTCTAGGTATATAAATGCTTCGGACAAGATCTACGTCCAGGGAAGATCCATCCCTTAATATAATCAACTGCGCTCACTAGTGGTGTGTACAGACTCCGAAATGACTCCTACAGCCTAAGCGCTATCATAAGTCAGATCTAGGCATAAATCAATATAACATGCTACGGCGTGCAACCCGATCCCATAACTGTCACTCATAATCAGGCTCTCAGTCATCAATCTCTCCAGTCTCGCTCACGGGCTCACAATGTCATGAAAATAGCCCTACAACAATGATATGATGTATCAATAAAAACCAACTGAGACTGGGATACGATATGAATGCATGAATATGACTTAGGATAAACTATCAATGAAATCAGGAGATGACACTAAGAAATGACTACTTTGGGTCCTAACAATTTCAGCATAAAGCCTAAACATGATATCTAGCATGATTTACAGCTCAGTTACTTAATCACATGGTGAAAACACAGATATCAATAAAACAGGGCCACTAAACAGTGCCATGAAAACGACAGAGTCACAATTCACTGGGTGTACGCCCACACGCCCGTCACCTTATTATCAATCACATAGCACGTAATTCGGGGTTTCATACCCTCGGCACTAAGTTTAGAAGAGTTACATACTCGAACAAGCTAATTCCAATACTGAGCAAGCCAAGCGATGCTCCAAAAATACTATCACGCGCGTAGCGACCTCCGAACGGCTCAAAACTAGCCAAAAGCAACTCAAATACATCAAATAAAGCCCAAGGAAACAATGCCAAATGATAAAGATCGAATCCTTAAACAAAACCCAAAACCGGCCAAAAATCACACTCGAGTCCACGCCTCGGAACCCGACAAAACTCACAAAATCCGACAACCCATTCAATTACGAGTCCCACCATACTAGTTTCACTCAATTTTGACTCCAAATCGATGTTCAAAAATTAAAAAATTCATATTATGAAACTTTAGGCCAAAACCCCCAATCTCCTCTTTAAAATTCATCAACCAAAGCTAAAATCAAAGATAGAATCATGGAATATAACCAATATCGAGTAGAGAACACTTACCCCAATTCATATAGAGAAAATTGCTCAAAAAATAGCCTCAATCCGAGCATGGAAATGTTAAAATGAAGCCAAAATCGCGAACGCTTGTATTTAACATTCTGTCCAGCACTTTCGCTTCTGCGGACACTTAACCCATCTACGGTGCCGCAAAAGCGACCAAAATTCCGCTTCTACGGTAAAACACTAAAGCTGGGCCTCCACTTTTGCGGTCCTTTCCCTCATTTGCGCAACCGCATGTGCGGAACACCCCATCGCACTTGCACAAACATCCGCTTCTGCGCCTAACACCCCGCTTCTGCGACCACGCAAGTGCGGGAGAACCTTCGCACCTGCGACTACAGTTCACTAGCCCAAACTTCGCTTTTGCGCGCCCCTGCTCGCACCTGCGAGCTCGCACCTGCGTTCAAATGCCCACAGGTGCGATTACACCAGCAGAGTTCACCTTCAGCAACCACTCAACTCCATCTTTCGATCCGATAATCGTCCGGAATAAACCCGAGGCCCCCCGGACCTTAATCAAACATACCTACAAGTCCCATAACCTAACACGGACCTACTCGAGGCCTCAAGACACACATAATAGCATCAAAACAATGAATCACACCTCAATTCAAAAATCAATGAACTTCAAACATCAAACTTACACAAACGATGCCGAAACCTATCAAATCATATCCGATTGATCTCAAATTTTGCACACAACTCACATTCGACATTATGGACCAGCTCCAACTTCCGGAATTGGAATCTGGCCTTGATATCAAAAAGTTCACTCCCTGTCAAACTTTCCAAAATTTCAACTTTCGACATTTCAAGCCAAATTCTACTACAGACCTCGAAATCACAATCCGAACGCGCTCCTAAGTCCAAAATCACCCAACGGAGCTAACGGAACCCTCAGAAATCCAATCCGAGGTCAAATACTAAAAAGTCTAACTTGGTCAAACCTTTCAAATTTTAAAGCTTCTAGCTGAGAATCATTCTTCCAAATCAATTCCGAATAACCTGAAAACCAAATCCGACGATTCATGTAAGTCATAATGCATCATACGAAGCTACTCCCGCCCTCAAACAACCGAGCGAAGTGTAAATTCTCTAAACGACCGGTGGTTCGTTACAATAAGAGATTCTGAAGAAAAATGGATTCATGGGTTCTCCTACCACACAATGGTCTCATCACACATCCAAGTAGAAATTATCGCCCTACTAAAAGGATTGGAACTTGCTTTCACAAAAAACCAAATTTCGATTATAGTGAAAACAAACTGCCAGGTATTACTTAACCTATTACAAGAAAATTCTCACAACAAAGCTAATGCTAATTTTCTCCGTGATGGCAGGTTCCTGCTCGACGCAATCGGCCAGCCAAAAGTTCGGCATGTCTACCGTGAAGGAAATCAAGTGACGCACATACTAGCGCAGTTTGGGAGCAACTGTAACTCACATACTAACGCTGAGTGTGACAAACACTTCTGGGGTGAACCGCCTTTATTTGATTTCTCTACTTTCCGCAAAGACTTACTAGGGACTGTTTCTTTAAGATCAGTGCGGCACTGTAACGACTCTCTTTAATTTACTGCATAATAATAAATCCAGCGCCTTTTAGCAACAAAAAAAAAGTCCCAGAAGATTCTGGATAAATGCCAAAATTTAATAAATATTGGATCGGAATTAAGATTAACTAATAATTTTAGTTATTTTATAGATTTAGTTAAAATTCAACTTCATTTGGATGAGTCCATTTTAGTTGAGCTTCAAAAGATGGGCTGACAAGCCCAAGGACAAAGGTCCAACTTCTGTATTTCTCATGCTACGAGTCGATTTAATACTCCCATCGTGCTTTTTCTTCCGAAAATCAAGTTGTTCTTTTGATTTAACATCTCATGTTCAAGATTAGTACGAACTACATCTTTTCAATTTTAAGAATCTGCTACTAACTAAAATTCCACGAGTAAATGGAAACTCATGAAATTAAAAGTCTCTTTGAAATGAGTAGATAGTAAGAGGGTGTTTGGCTAAGCTTATAAGCTGGTCAAACTAGCTTAACAGTACTTTTCGGTTTATCTACGCGTTTGGTAAAGTTAAAAGTGCTTATAAGTCAAAAATAAGCAAAAAGCCATAAGTTGGTCACCCCCAGCTTATGAATTTTTAGCTTATAATCACTTTAAGTTTGACCAAGATTTTTACTATTCTATCCTTAAAATATTCTTTTTTAGAACAAAACTCCTACATCGATACTCACTGCCTCAAGTATTCAACCTAAATCCCCTGCCCCCCCGCCCCCCACCTCGTCAAGTCTGCAATTCTCATTGACTATTTAAGATAAGCAAACTCTCTATTCCTTTGAACTTATATCTATGTGATTGTGTATTAATCTTTGAACTGTATGTAATAAATGAGGACATATCAAATTTTTGGTGTATTGCTTTCTAAGTCTTGTGGTGATGAAGACCATGTTTGTTTCTCTTCAAATAATTTATCCTATTTAGGTTTATTTTTTACTGCAGAAACTTTGTCAATTTATTAATTATTATAACTTCTGATTATATGTTTATCATAAAATAAATTATATTTATCATAAAAATTATCTTATCTAAGCACAATTATATTTAAAATAAAATGACAAATAGAATATTTTGTATTTGAATCGATCTGGAATCTAAAATTTTGAAGAAATTACGCCCTTATAAGTGTAAACCGTTCTAAGGTTATCTAAAAAGGGAAAAAAGAGAAAAGAGGGGGAGAGGGATTCATCACCAATATTTGATTGGATCTCTAATCTTCTTCATTCCTTCCCATGACAATAACTAGAATGAAAAAAAGGGGAATGTCAACGCATCCGGGAAAAAACGATTAATCTCTATCAATAGACCTGCTAAAGCCCCGAACCATAGCGTACTTAGTACTGGTGCCACAGAGAGATATGTTTTTAGATCTCGCATTGAAAAACCTCCTTCTTTTGTATTATTTGTTGGAATAGATAATACATATATTTTAACAGAAAAAGAGCTTATCAGCACTTTTTTATCAAACACTGCAGCAACTTATTATCAATTTCAGCACTTGTACATGTTAGCTTCAAGGCTTCACGTATTAATTTTGATGATAGCAAACCAACATAATTATTAATCAAAGAACACTTACTTGTGGTAATCTTATTTTTGCACAGGTTTATTCATGAAAGAAGATGCTGGTAAAGATCTAGTCAAATATGGGAAAGAGAATATCATGTAAAGAATTTATCAAGGAAGATTACTTTCAGAGGTTTAATCTAGAAGGAATAATATTTGAAAGTGAAATTTCAAATATTGAATGGCTTACTATGGATGGAAAGCTTTTCAACATCTTGAAAGGAAAGTTGCTAAAATCATGGAGAATATCTATTATTTTGTGGAAGGAAGATACTATATGGAAGAGATACTACAAGGCCAAGGAAGAATATATTTTCTATGGAATGAAAATATATTATGGATGTAGTACAATCTATATTATGGAAAGATATTATTTTTCAAGATCAAGAAAGGAATATTGTAACGACCCGATCGGTCGTTTTGAGCCCTAGCGTGCCGTTCAGCAGTTCGAGGCCATGAGCAGCTTCAATTCAGGCATTATGACTTGTACGTGTGGTCGGAATTAAATATCGGGAAGTTCGGAGTTTACTTGGAGAGAAAATTCTCATTTCGGAAGCTTTAAGTTGAGAGAATTGACTAGGATTGGATTTCAGAGTAAACAGCCTCAGAATCGGGATCTGAAGGTTCCAGTAGGTTCGTATGATAATTTCGGACATGGGCGTATGACCGGATCGGGTTTTGGATGACCCGAGAGCGTTTTGGCACCTATTGTGAAAGTTAGCATTGTGGAAGAAATTTCATAAGTTTGGGTTGAAGTGCATTTCAGTGTTATCGATGTCGGTTTGGGATTCCGAGTCTGGGAGTAGCTCCGTATGGTGATTCTGGAGTTGGGAGCGCGATCGGAAGTGAATTCGGATGTCCGTGGTGCATTTTGGAGCCATTTGGCTAAAGATAGAAATTTGAAGGTCTTTGAGAAGCTTGACCAGAAGTGGACTTTTTGATATCGGGGTCGGAATCCGATTCTGAAAGTTGGAGTAGGTCCGTAATGTCGAATATGACTTGTGTGCAAAATTTGAAGTCAATCGGACGTGATTTGATAATTTTAAACATCGGAAGTAGAAGTTTGAAATTCTAAAGTTCATAAAGCTTGGATTGGAGGTCGATTCCTGGTTTTAGCGTTGTTTGATATGATTGAGGCCTCTAGCAAGTCCGTAATGTGTTTTGGGACTGGTTGGTATGATCGGTTGGGGTCCCGGGGGCCTCGGGTTGATTCCAGGTGGTTAACGGATCGAAATTGGAATTTTGGAGATAGCTGAAGGGGTCTGGTTGCTGGTATAACCGCTTCTGCGGAGGGTTCACCGCAAAAGCGGTCCCGCAGAAGCGAGGAAGGGAACCACAGAAGCGGTTAGGTGTGAAAGGAGCTGGGACCGCATGTGCGGTCGTTTTGCCGCAGATGCGGGAGCGCATCTGCGGAAGATAGGGCGGAGAAGCGGAATGGACTGGGGAGCCCCGGATCGCAGAAGCGGCAATTGTTCTCGCACCTGCGGAACCGCAGAAGCGGTCAAGTGACCGCAGGTGCGGAAAGTGCTGGAGGCAGAGGGTGTTTTAAAAATCGGGATTCGGCCATTTTCTCTTATATTTTCTTGGCTTGGGCGATTCTTGGAGGGTTTCGAGAGGGGATTTTCATCATCAACGATAAGGTAAGCTATCCCCACCTATCTTGAGTTAAATACATTGATTATGTATGGATTTTAGCATGTAAATTGGTAGAAGTTTGGGGGTTTGAGGAAAACCTAGAAAAGTGATATTCTTGGAATTTGACCATGATTTTGGACATGAAATTAAGAGTGAATTATATATTTGAGTTCGTGAGGCCATGGGTAAACTTTATCTTCGAAAAATTTCGGAATCCGGGCACGTGGGCCCGAGGGCGATTTTGTCAACTTTTCGATCGGGGTTAGGAATTGTTATATTCATTTTCAAATGAATAGTATAAAAGCATTATATGGAAATAATTTGTGTTTCGCGTGCTCTTACAAGTTACAACATCATATCCTTATTGCCACTTTAGCTCCAAATTAAACGGCTTCCTTAGAAACCTCCTTAAACTTTTACATCTCTGTAAAAAACATGGACATCCAGGGAATTACTGCCAATTCATCACTTGGAGAATCTACACCTTATTCATCTGATATTGGAACTAAAAGAACTTGCATACTTCTAGTCCTTGATGATATTACTTGTCATAATATTGTTTCTCATATGCTTCACAACCAAACTTATGAAGGTATCTAATATAATGTTTATCATCATCCTATCTTCTTTCTCAACTTTGTTTTCTTAGTTCAAAGAAGAGTTATTAACTTGAACTTTTGTTCTTTTGTTTATCAGTTTTGCATGTAGGAAAAACAATGGATACTTTAAATGCCATTTGGGAGAGAAAGAGCATCCTCAATCTTGTTCTTACAAACATACACAGGCTAAACACACATGGGGTTGACATTCTCCAAATTATCAAGAACAAACTCAATCTTCCAACCATTTGTAAGTATTTTATAGTTTTATCTTTTATACTTTAAAAGTTCTTAAATCCTATCAAATTGGTAAATGAATTTCTAAAAAGATTAAACTTCATTTTCTTGAATTGTTAAAAGAGAATTGGCTTTTCCTTAGATAATTATTCCCTGATAAATTCATGATTGACTGATTGTTGTGTTTATTATATTTGACCGCATCGCATGTATGATTCGCGAGCGGGGTAATAGATGCATCTATGGTTCGGGCCGCTCGACCCTCGGCAGTGCATATTTTATATTTATGTTGGATCGGACTGTACTACCTCGGCATGATTTTTCCATGCTTGTATTGCTGCCTTGAACTTATTAAAGTTGTTATTGCCCCTTCGTGGCTTGAGAATATTTGTATAAAGGACTTAAAGAAATTTGGAGATTTACTATAAAAGAAAGAATTGTTTACTTGCTTCATTCCATTGAATTACAATCATGTTTATAAAAGTCCACGATTTAATGTGTTATTGACATCACATTATTGGACCACTAGTAAGTGTCGAAGTCGACCTCTCGTCTCTAGTTCTTCGGGATTAGACGGGATGCTTACTAAGTACATGTTGTTTTCGTACTCATGCTACACTTGTTGTGCATTTTTGTTGCACAGGCACATGTACTTCTAGTGGCCTACTGGGCGTAGCAGCATGGATGATACTGGGACTAGGTGAGCTGCATTACTCGAGGCGACCCGCAGCTAGTATAGTCTCCTTCAGTGTATTGTATTTACTTTCTATCCAATTGTATCCCGGACGGATGTTGTATTGTATTGTTTCTTAGAAATAGCTCATGCACTTGTGACACCGGGTTCTGGGGATGTATATGGGTTTATTCAGAATTTTAAAAGTTGTTAAAGGTTTTATTTCTTATTCAGTGAAATTTACTATGTATAGTTTAAATGTATAACAGGAGAGATTTCAGAAATATTTAAAGCGAGAATTTAATTAAGTAATTTGATAGGCTTTCCTGACAGCAGTGTCCGGCGCCATCATGACCCTTAGTGAATTTTGGGTCGTGACAAATATTTTCAATATAATGGGAGAAGAATATATTTTCTATGGAAAGAAAATGTATAATGGGTATAATACTATCTATATCATGGAAAAAGTTATCCGCAAAAGGATAGGATATAAGGAAGAAACAATATTCACTCAATACAAAGTTGTATGCAAGATTGGTGCAAGGAAAATAAATGCAAAGAGTCCTAGGCTATTGGAATCTCACGTGGAGTGGAATCACTTTAGCCTATGGATGGAAGATAGATCCGATAATCACTCCATGATTCATACCCTAATAAAGGATCTGCTGAGAATCATCCAAAACACAAAGAATTCTATATTCATGATAGACTATTAAAGGAATTAATCTGTTCCTTACAATGTGAGATATGATTGATAGATGGATTATTAGAAAAGATTCCAAAGATGGTATTGCAATTAAAATAATCAATTAAACCAATATGAAGGGATATATTGAAAAATATGCACACATATAACGATCCGGCCGGTCGTTTCATGATTTACTGCTCCGTTTTCCCCATTTTTACTTCTTTATGCTTTGTTCATCTGTGTTATATAGTATCGGGTTGGTTGGTTCGAATTCGGAAGGGTTTTGGAAAGGTTAGAGACACTTAGTCTCTTTTGAGTAAGCTTAAGTTGAAAAAGTCAACCGGATATTGACTTATGTGAAATAGGTCTCAGATGTGAATTACGATGGTTCGAATAGCTTTGTGAGGTGATTTGGGACTTACGAGCATGATCGGAATGTGTTTTGGAGGTCCGGGGTAGATTTAGGCTTGAATTGGCGAAATTGGAATTTTGGCATTTTTCGGTTGGTAGCGGAGATTTTGATATAGGGGTCGGAATGGAATTCTGGAAGTTGCAGTAGGTTCGTTGTTTTATTTGTGACGTGTGTGCAAAATTTTAGGTCATTCGGATGAGGTTTGATAGACTTTTGGATCAAAAGCGAAATTCGGAAGTTTTTGGAGTTCTTACGCTTGAATCTGTGGTTAATTTGATGTTTCGATGTTGTTTTAGGTGTTTTGAAAATTGGTGCAAGTTTGGAAGGTAGTATATGACTTGCTCGTGCTTTTGGTTGAGGTCGCGGGGACCTCGAGGTGATTTTGGATGGTTGACGGGAGGTTTTGAGTTGGAATTGGCAGCTGAAGTGCTAAGTTCCTGTCATAACCGCACCTACGGCTTGGGGACCGCAGGTGTGGGCCCGCAGAAGCGGAAATGGAGTCGTAGATGCAGCCAAGTGAAGGGATGGCTGGAGCCGCAGATGCGGGATTGTTAGCGTAGATGCGGTAGCTGGGCGGATAAGTGAAATCCACAGATACGCACCTAGGAACGCAGGTGCGGGTCCGCAGGTGCGATAATTGGACCGCAGATGCGGTTTTGCTAGGTCAGAACATATATATTCCACCCTTCGTGAATTTGGGTTATTTTTCATCACATTTCAAACGGGAAGAAACTTTGGAGAGCAAATTCAAGGGAGAATTCAAGAGGGTTTTGTAGAGGTAAGGTCTTTGGTCCTCAAACGTGTTTTTATGATGATTTTTAACGTTGTAAGCTTGACATCTATGGGAAAATCAGTAGCAAATTGGGGGTTAGGGCTTGAAAAATTGGAGACCTAAAATTTGGGATTTGAGGGGTCATTTGTGGTTGGATTTTCGTAAATTTGGTATGCATGAACTCGTGGGAGGATAAGGATTCCACTGATGTTAATTTTTTCGGATTCCGAGACGTGGGCCCAGGGGTCGGGTTTAGCCAATTTCGGGTTTCTTGATGCAATTTGATTATTTTCGTGTGGGCTTCGTTCCCTTAGAATATTCTAATGTTGTGATACTGATTTTGGGTAGATTCGACGCGAGTTGAGGCCGATTCGAGAGGCAAAGGCATCGCGGGCTAGAGTTTGGACCGGATTGAGGTAAGTAATGATTGTAAATGTTGTCTTGAGGGTATGAAACCACGGATTTCACATTGTTGTGTTACTTTTAGGTGGCGCACACGCGAGGTGACGAGCGTGGGATCGTGCACCGTTGGGGATTGTGACTTGGTCCGTCCCGTACGACTATTAAGTAGCGTATTTTACTTGAAAGCTACTTGATATTGTTACATTTTGGAAAATATTATTGTGTTTGGGGATAAATGTTGTGTCTGGGCCATGTGCTGATTGTTTGGACCCTTAGGGGCTTTTACTACTGTTTTTCCTCACTGTTTTGGTTTAATGTTTACACTCAGTCATGCTATGTTCTTACTGTTTTCATAACTCGGTTTTATTCACTCCTTTTGATTACATAAATGATTTTGAGCCAAGTACTTGTTTTATTGTCAGCCCGAGGGGCTTGAGTGAGATCTGACTGAGTGACGCCGAGGGCCTATGTTGTGAGGATATTGTGATATATTGTGAGGCCGAGGGCCTTATTGATCTATGCCACGAGTTGGCTTCTTGTTATAAGGCCGAGAGCCTGATTTGTTATGCCACGAGGTGGCTTGTGATAGCGCTTGGACTGTAAGGAGCTCCTCCCGAAGTTTGTACACCCCCACTGAGCGCGGGTACCCAGTGTGAGATGTGATATTGCCCGAGGGGCTTTTGTTGTTTTCATGTTATTGCCCGAGGGGCTGATACTAGTGATTGTGAGATAGCCCGAGGGGTTGGTTCTATTGATATTTTTGCCCAAGGGGCGGTTATGGTACATGTTTTGCCCGAGGGGCTATTTTATATTTCTATACCTTTGCTCACCGCTTCCATCACTCATTTGAAACTATTGAAAAGTGTTTAAAAGGGTTTACTGAACTGGGATGTTTTTACGGGTTTTACTGCTTTACTGCATTGATCTGGACTTATACTGTTTTGCTGTAGCATTATACTATGGTTTACGTGTTTTCTTACTGCTCAGCTGCCTTTACTTTTATTACTTACTGAGTTGGCGTACTCACATTACTCCCTGCACCTTGTGTGCAGATCCAGGAGTCTTGAGTCACGCTAGCGAGTGCTGATTTGTCTTCCAACAGGCTTTCGGAGTTGACTAGGTAGCTGCTTGGCATTCGCGGCCCAGTGTTTCTCCTTCCTATCTTTATTCCGCTTTGTATTAGCTTTGTTTTAGACTATGTTGTCTTTTCCATATTTACTCGACGAGTTGTAGTTGCTCATGACTGGTGACACCCCGATGTCGGGCTGTATTTGTTTCCGCACTGTTGTATTTTACCTTACATTTTGGGATTTTAACTTATTAAAATGACTTTTAAATGACTTATTATAAATGTTAGATGGTTTTGGGGTTTGTGTCGGCTGGCCTAGTTTCACGATAGGCGCCATCACGACCGGGTCCGTTTTAGGGTCGTGACAAGTTGGTATCAGAGCCTAGGTTACATAGGTCTCACGAGTCATGAGCAGGTTTAGTAGAGTCTCGTGGATCGGTACAGAGACGTCTGTATTTATCCTCGGGAGGCTACAGAACCTTTAGGAAAACTTCTAATTCTTGAATTCCTGTCGTGCGAATCTGTTGATGCTAGTATTAATCTTTTGTTAATCTATTCTCTCATAGATGGTGAGGACACGCGCTACCGGTCAGGATGGACGACCACCAGTACCACCAACTGGGGCCACTAGAGGCCGAGGACGCGGTCGAGGCCGTGGTAGGGGCAGGGGTGTAGCTCGCACAGCAGCTAGTGCAGCACCTGCAGATTTACCAGCAGCCCGAGTTCAGGATCAGGTCCCAGTTGTGGATGCTCCAGCAGCACCAGCTCAGGCACCGGCTGTGCCTATTGTTATTTCAGGTCATCAGGAGACCTTGGCTTAGATCTTGACCAATTGCACTAGTCTTGCTCAGGCGGTCGCAGTTTCTACAACCACAGCCACTTCTCAGGCCGGGGGAGGCACTCAGACTCCCGCTACCCGCACACCCGAGTAGGCTGTTCAGGGATTGCAGACATCGGAGGCACCACTAGCTCAGCCGGTGGCAGCTGCTCAGGGTTATGTAGCTCCGATTATGCCAGAGGACGAGCAACGCAGATTGGAGAGGTTTGGTAGACTCCAGCCTCTGACTTTCAGTGGTACAGAGGGCGAGGATGCCCAGGGTTTCTTGGACAGGTGTCAGAGGATTCTTCGCACCGCAGGTATTCTGGAGACAAGTGGGGTCGCATTCACTACTTTTTAGTTTACTGGAGCTGCCTTCACTTGGTGGGAAGCTTATGAGAGGCGTAGGCCTGTTGGTGCGGCACCCCTTACCTGGCAGCAGTTCTCTGCTCTCTTTTTGGAGAAGTATGTACAACAGTCCCGCAGGGAGGAACTGCGCAGGCAGTTCGAGCAGTTGCGACAGGGAGATATGACTGTGAGAAAGTACGAGATGAGGTTCTCAAAGTTAGCTTGTCATGCTATTTGGTTGGTTGCTACGGATAGAGAGAGGATCAGGAGGTTCGTTGATGGCCTCACATATCAGCTTCGAATTCTCATGACCAGGGAGAGGGTGTCGGGTGCCACTTTTGAGGAGTTTGTTGATATCTCTCGTGAGAATGAGTCAGTTCGTCGCCAGGAGCGAGAGGAGAGGGAGGCCAAGAGGCCTCGAGGATCTGGTAGTTTTGGGGGTTCTCCTTCGAGGGGTCAGTTTTAGCACAACAGAGGTCGCCCATTCAGGCATGCTCAGCCAGCTCGCCCAGGTTATCGTGGGGCATCATCGGGCCATGGTTCTCACGGTTCTCAACAGGGTCGTTCCTCACTGAGTGCCCTTCCAGCCCAGAGTTAGTCCCGTGCTCCATCTGTTCAGGGCTCTTCTATGCTAGGTGTATCTGCTAGTCATTCTGGTGCTAGGGGTTTCCTTCAGCCCCCGTCTCCAATACCAGGGAGTTGTTATGAGTGTGGAGAGTTGGGGCATATGTGGAGACAGTGTCCTCGTCGCCTTGGGGGTTCATCTCAGCAGAGAAGTCAACCATCGACTTCAGCACCGGTTACTTCATCGCTCGCCCAGCCAGCTAGGGGTGGAGGATGGTCATCTAGGGGTCGCCCAAGAAGGGGAGGTCGATCAGGTGGTGGTCAGGCCCGTTTCTATGCAGTCCCAGCTAGACCATATGATATTGCTTCAGATGCGGTGATTACAGGTATTGTCTCAGTCTGCCACAGAGATGCCTCTGTGTTATTTGATCCTGGTTCTACTTTCTCTTATGTGTCATCATATTTTGCCCATTATTTGGATATGCCCTGCGAGTCTCTCGTTTCTTCTGTTCATGTATCTACTCCGGTGGGCAATACTGTTGTGGTAGACCGTGTATACCGGTCGTGCGTTGTGTCTATTGGGGGTCTTAAGACCCGAGTGGATCTTCTGTTACTTTTCATGGTGGACTTCGATGTGATATTGGGCATGGATTTGTTATCTCTGTGCCGGGATATTTTGGACTGTCACGCCAAGACAATGATGTTAGCTATGCCGGGTGTGCCACGGATTGAGTGGTGAGGTTTGTCTGATTATGTTCCCAGCAGGGTAATCTCATTCTTGAAGGCCATCATATGGTTAGGAAAGGTTTTCTTTCATACTTAGTATTTGTGAGGGATGTCAGTGCAGAGACTCCCAGCATTGATTCTATTCCAATTGTGAGGGTTTTCCCGATGTGTTTCCTGAAGACCTGTCGGGCATGCCACCGGACAGGGATATCAATTTTGGTATTGATCTGGTGCCGGGCACTCAGCCCATTTCTATTCCACCATGTCGTATGGCGCCAGCGTTGTTGAAGTAGCTGAAGGAGCAGCTTCAGGAACTCCTTGATAAGGGGTTCATTCGGCCTAGTGTTTCGCCTTGGGGTGCGCCTGTTCTGTTCGTGTAGAAGAAGGATGGCACCATGAGGATGTGCATTCATTACAAGCAGTTGAACAAGGTCACAATTAAGAACAAGTATCCCTTGCCTCGCATTTATGATCTGTTCGACCAGCTTCAGGGAGCGAGGGTGTTCTCCAAGATTGATCTCCATTCAGGGTATCACCAACTGAAGATCAGGGACTCGGATATTCTTAAGACAGCTTTCAGGATCCGATATGGTCACTATGAGTTCATTGTGATGTCTTTTAGGCCCCAGCAGCGTTCATGCATTTGATGAACAGCGTGTTCCGGCCTTATCTCGAGTCGTTCGTTATTGTTTTCATTGATGATATTCTGGTATACTCGCGTAGTCAGAAGGAGCACGCAGAGCATTTGAGAGTTGTGTTGCAGAGATTGAGGGAGGAGAAGCTTCATGCAATGTTCTCCAAATGTGAGTTTTGGCTCAGTTCACAGGATTTTTTGGGGCACGTGGTGTCCAGTGAGGGTATTCAGGTTGATCCGAAGAAGATAGAGGCGGTTCAGAGTTGGCCCAGGTCGTCCTCAGCCATAGAGATTCGTAGTTTTCTTGGTTTGGCGGGCTATTACCGTCGATTCGTTCAAGGATTTCCATCTATTGCATCACCCTTGACCAAATTAACTCAGAAGGGTGCTCCGTTCCAGTGGTCGGATGAGTGTGAGGCGAGCTTCCAGAAGCTCAAGACTGCTTTGACCACGGCTCTAGTGTTAGTTTTGCCATCAGCTTCAGGTTCATATACAGTGTATTGTGATGCTTCGAGAGTGGGTATTCGATGTGTGTTGATGCATGAGTGTAGAGTTATTGATTATGCTTCTCGTCAGTTGAAGCCCCATGAGAAGGACTACCTTGTTCATGATTTAGAATTGGATGTCATTGTTCACGCGTTGAAGATTTGAAGGCATTATTTGTATGGTGTGTCTTGCGAGGTGTTACCGATCATCGTAGCCTCCAGCACTTGTTCAAGCAGAAGGATCTCAATTTGAGGTATTGGAGATGGTTGGAGCTGCTAAAGGACTATGATATTACAATTTTGTAGCATCCGGGGAAGGCCAATATAGTGGCTGATGCTTTGAGCCGGAAGACGGTGAGTATGGGCAGTCTTGCATTTATTCATGTTAGGGAGAGACCGCTTGTAGTGGATGTTCAAGCCCTGGCCAAGCGGTTGGTGAGATTGGATATTTCGGAGCCTAGTCGGGTCTTAGCTAGTGTGATTTCTCGGTCTTCCTTGTTTGATCGCATCAGAGAGCGCCAATATGATGATCCTCATTTGCTTGTCCTAAAGGACAAAGTTCAGCACGACGATGCCAGTGATGTGACCATTGGTGATGATGGGGTATTGAGGATGCAGGGCTGGATTTGTGTGCCCAATGTGGATGGGCTTCGGGAGTTAATTTTGGAGGAGGCCCATAGCTCGCGGTATTCCATTCATCTGGGTGTCGCGAATATGTATAAGGATCTGAGACAACATTATTGGTGGAGGAGGATGAAGAAAGATATTGTGGGGTTTGTAGCTCGGTGTCTCAATTGTCAGCAGGTGAAATACGAGCATCAGAGACCGGGTAGCTTGCTTCAGCAGATGGATATTCCAGAGTGGAAGTGGGAGCGGATCACCATGGACTTTGTAGTTGGGCTCCCACGGACTTTGAAGAAGTTCGATGCTATTTGGGTGATTGTGGATCAGCTAACCAAGTCCGCGCACTTCATTCCGATTTGTACTACCTATTCTTCAGAGCGGTTGGCAGAGATCTATATCCGAGAGGTTGTTCGCTTGCATGGTGTCCTAGTTTCCATCATTTTAGATAGAGGCACTCAGTTTACTTTGCAGTTTTGGAGGTCTGTGCAGAGAGAGTTGGGTACTCAGGTCGAGTTGAGCACAACTTTTCACCCTCAGACAGACGGGCAGTCCGAGCGCACAATTCAGATATTGGAGGACATGTTGCGCGCTTGTGTGATTGACTTCGTTGGTTCATGGGATCAGTTTCTACCGCTCGCGGAGTTTGCTTATAACAACAGCTATCAGTCGAGTATTCAGATGGCTCCATATGAGGCTCTATATGGGAGACGGTGTAGATCTCCGGTTGGATGGTTCAAGCTGGGCGAGGCCAGGCTTTTGGGTACTGATTTGGTGAAGGATGCTTTAGACAAGGTAAAGGTGATTCAGGAGAGGCTCCATACATCGCAATCGAGGCAAAAGAGTTATGCTGACAGGAAGGTCCGTGATTTATCCTATATGGTTGGGGAGAAGGTTCTACTGAAGGTGTCACCCATGAAGGGTGTTACGAGATTTGGGAAGAAGGGTAAATTGAGTCCTCGGTTCATTGGGCCTTTTGAGGTGCTTCGGAGGATTGGGGAGGTAGCTTATGAGCTTGCTTTGCCACCCATCTTGTCGAGTGTGCATTCGGTGTTTCATGTTTCTATGCTCTAGAAGTATATTGGGGATCCGTCTCATGTTTTGGATTTCAGCACGGCTCAGTTAGAGGGGGATTTGACTTATGATGTGGAGCCAGCAGCCATTCTGGAGCGTCAGGTTCGAAAGTTGAGGTCGAAGGATATAGCTTCAGTGAAAGTGCAGTGGAGAGGTCAGCCCGTGGAGGAGGCTACCTGGGAGATCGAGCGGGAGATGCGAAGCAGATATCCTCACCTATTCGAGGCTTCAGGTATGTTTCTTGACTCGTTCAAGGACGAATGTTTGTTTAAGAGGGGAAAGATGTAACGACCTGGCCGGTCGTTTCATAAGTTACCGCTCCATTTTCCCCATTTCTACTTCTTTATGCTTTGTTCATCTGTGTTATATAGTACCGGGTTGGTTGGTTCGAATTCGGAAGGGTTTTGGAAAGGTTAGAGACACTTAGTCTCTTTTGAGTAAGCTTAAGTTGGAAAAGTCAATCGGATGTTGACTTATGTGAAATAGGTGTCGGATGTGAATTCCGATGGTTCGAATAGCTTCCTAAGGTGATTTGGGACTTAGGAGCGTGATCGGAATGTGTTTTGGAGGTCCGGGTAGATTTAGGCTTGAATTGGCGAAATTGGAATTTTGGCGTTTTTAGGTTGGTAGCGGAGATTTTGATATAGGGGTTGGAATGGAATTCCGAAAGTTGCAGTAGGTCCGTTATGTCATTTGTGACGTGTGTGCAAAATTTCAGGTCATTCGGACGAGGTTTGGTAGACTTTCTGATCAAAAGCGGAATTCGCAAGTTTTTGGAGTTCTTAGGCTTGAATCCGTGGTTAATTTGATGTTTCTGTTACACTCCATAAGTTTAACAACCTTAATACCATTAGATATTATGTTAGTGTGGTATTTTCTTTTAAGTGAAGTATTTTAGTAAAAGCTTTATAAGTATAATTTTGGATAGTTACCATTATTTCTATTTTTTTGATATAGGTATTTATTTTGAGTGGAACATTTATTGTAGAAAAATGTTTAAAAAGTATGATTTTCTATAGTTATTAATATTACTACTTTCGAAAATGCTTTAAATTATACATATATTATGAGAAAAGTTTATAAGATTTTCTTTATTGTAAAGATAAATTTTTTTTTTCACAAGAAAAGAAGGTTATCTTTTTTTTTTTACCATTTTAAGAATTAAGCGAACGGAAATTCATACTATTTATATGAGATTAAGAAAATTAGAAGTTGAGAAAAAATATGTATTTTTACATGGATATTTTAATTAATAATAGTATATGTATTTATTTTGTATGGTACCACATGATCGTGATAGTACAAGTATATTATAGTAAGTTATATAATATGTGTTAAAAGTGAGTGGTATTTTAAGTAAGTTGAAATAATTCTTAATTATGTGGGTAATTGGTAATTATCCAAAAACAAATTTGGATAAGAACATCACGTGGTAGCAAGTGCCATTCTTAATAACCAAATAATGACTCTTTCAATTAAAGATGAGGTGGCTGCTTTTGTAGATGCCAAAAAGATCTTATCTTTACATGCAGTCGTGTACTCTGAATAAAAGAACTAAGTACATTTGCGATGCGGGGACAGTTTCAAGATAAAACGGAGCAAGTATGAAGAAGATACATATACTAGTTGAAAGGAAGCTTAAGCTTAAATAGAAATTCTGAATTAACTAGGATAGTTATGCCACTGAGGTTGACGTTGATATGATGTTAGTAGGGATGATTGTTTCTGTCATTATTGGTAGAAATAGGAGACTTTCTATTAGTTAGAAGCAAAAAAGCTTTTAGTATGGCAGCATCTGCCTGTGCGTTTATGATGAAGTATCATGAATCAACACTAACACAAGCTATGTTAATAATAGTAAGTGTAGATGTTACTTGTCCAGAAAAAGAGGCTATATGGAAATGAGGGTGTCTTTGTTCATATTGTGCATTGATGGGTGAATCTGTGACTGGATTTATCTCCAGTAGATCACTGTAACATTTTCAGAAAGATTGTCTACAAAATCGGCTCAGATTACGTGTGAAGAAGGCCAAGTTAATCACCTTCGATAAAGTCGTCACTAAAGGTATGTTAAGGCATCGCTTCTTTCTTTTTGGCACGATCCAAATGATACAAACGAAACGAGCAAACACGCATCTTTCATAAATGACTCTATTAATAGAAGTATTAGGGTTGCCTATGTTCTTGAATTCCCATGTGTCTTATTATTACATCTTCTGTTTATGGGTCTTAGAAAAATACGTAATTAAAAAGAAAAGTTGACTTCATGATATTATTCGAAGGTATAATGGTCTTATGACGTTCCGAGAAGTTATATTAACGTACTTCTCATGCATTGCATTTATTTACATGTGCATTTACCCATGACTCAGACGGCGTTATATACGCATGTACATATATATATATATATATATATATATATATATATATATATATATATATATATATATATATATGAAAAAAGGTTACGGCGTTATATACGCATCACCACCTGATCGGCTGGTATACGATGATGATGTTGCCCACAGTGGCAGAAATGATATGATGGTATGCCCTCAGAGGCTTGATGATGTTATGTACGTACAGACCTATGCATTACATGACATTTATACGCATATGCATGATTTTATAAATACTTCATGATTTACATAGCTTTCCAGACTTACAGGTTGAGTCCTTTACTCCATGTTTCTTCCATGTCCTTTATATACTTATTTACATGCCTTACATACTCAGTACATTATTCGTACTGACGTCCTTTTGTTGGGGACGCTACATTCATGTCTGCAGGTATAGATAAACAGTTGGACGAGCCCTCATAGTAGAAGAGATTGGCATTCGGCGAAGGATCGGTAAGACTCCACCTCATTCGGAGTGCAGCCGAGTCTATGAGTCATCGTGTCAGAGTTTTGCTACAGACTTATGGGTAGGCCGGTACCCTGTCTCATTTGATGTCAAATAATCCTAGAGGCTTTGTAGACGGAGGTTCATTTTGTACAGTATGTCAGAGGCCTTGACGGCCCACATGTATTCATGTTTTAAGAAAAATGATTCAGTGATACAGTGTTTTCCCACCTACACTTGTACATTATGAGTTGTGTCCATGTTGGCCCATGATAGTTACAAAAGGAATGAGTTTAGCCAACTCGACCTATGTAAGTTCTAATTTTTGTCGAATGATCATGAGTTACAGAGTGGTTCGCTCGGGCCAGCACGGCATCGGGTGCCAACCACGCCTCCCCAGGTTCGGGGCGTGACAGTTTCAATGTTGTTTTAGGTGTTTGAAGAGGTGCAAGTTTAGAAGGTAGTATATGACTTGCTCGTGCTTTTGGTTGAGGTCGCGGGGGCCTTGGGGTGATTTTGAATAGTTGACGGGAGGTTTTGAGTTGGAATTGGCAGCTGAAGTGCTAAGTTCCTATCATAACCGCACCTGCGGCTTGGGGACCGCAGGTGCGGGCCCGCAAAAGCGGAAATGGAGTCGCAGTGGCGGCCAAGTGAAGGGATGGCTAGAGTCGCAGATGCGGGATTCTTAGCACAGATGCGGTGGCTGGGCGGATACGTGAAATCCGCATATGCGCACCTAGGACCGCAGGTGCGGGTCCGCAGGTGCGATAATTGGGATGCAGATGCGGTTTTGCTGGGTCAGAACATATATATTCCACCCTTCGCGGGTTAGTTTTTCATCACATTTCAAATGGGAAGAAGCTTTGGAGAGCAAATTCAAGGGGGAATTCAAGAGGGTTTCGTAGAGGTAAGGTCTTTGGTCCCCAAACGTATTTTTATGATGATTTTTAACGTTGTAAGCTTGACATCTATGGGAAAATCAATAGCAAATTGGGGGCTAGGGCTTGGAAAATTGGAGACCTAAAATTTGGAATTTGAGGGGTCATTGGTGGTTGGATTTTGGTAAATTTGGAATGCATGAACTCGTGGGAGGATAACGATTCCATTGATGTTAATTTTGTCGGATTCAGAGATGTGGGCCCGGGGGTCGGGTTTAGCCAATTTTGGGTTTCTTGATGCAATTTGATTATTTTCGCGTGGGCTTCGTTCCCTTAGTATGTTCTAATGTTATGATATTGATTTTGGGTAGATTCGACGCGAGTTGAGGCCGATTCGAGAAGCAAAGGCATCGCGGGCTAGAGTTTGGACCGGATTGAGGTAAGTAATGATTGTAAATGTTGTCCTGAGGGTATGAAACCCCGGATTTCACATCGTTGTGCTATTTTGAGGCGGCGCACACGCTAGGTGACGAGCGTGGGTTCGTGCACCGTTGGGGATTGTGACTTGGTCTTTCCCGTACGACTATTAAGTCGCGTATTTTACTTGAAAGCTACTTGATATCGTTATATTTTAGAAAATATTATTGTGTTTGGGGCTAAATGTCGTGTCCGGGCCATGTGCCGATTGTTTGGATCCTTAGGGGCTTTTACTATTGTTTTTCCTCACTGTTTTGGTTTAAGGTTTACACTTAGTCATGCTATGTTCTTACTGTTTTCATAACTCGGTTTTGTTCACTCCTTTTGATTTCATAAATAATTTTGAGCCGAGTACTTGTTTTACTATCTGCCCGAGGGGCTTGAGTGAGATCTGACTGAGTGAGGCCGAGGGCCTATGCTGTGAGGATATTGAGATATATTGTGAGGCCGAGGGCCTGATTGATCTATGCCACGAGTTGGCTTATTGTTATAAGGCCGAGAGCCTGATTTGTTATGCCACGAGGTGACTTGTGATAGCGCTTGGGCTGTAAGGAGCCCCTCCCGGAGTCTGTACACCCCTAGTGAGCGCGGGTACCCAGTGTGAGGTGTGATATTGCCCGAGGGGCTGTTGTTGTTTTCATGTTATTGCCCGAGGGGCTAATACGAGTGATTGTGGGATAGCCCGATGGGCTGGTTCTATTGATATTTTTGCCCGAGAGGCGGTTATGGTACATGTTTTGCCCAAGGGGCTGTTTTACATTTCTATACTTTTACTCACCGCTTCCATCACTCGTATGAAACAATTGAAAAATGTTTAAAAGGGTTTACTGAACTGGGATGTTTTTACGGGTTTTACTGTTTTACTGCATTGATATGGACTTATACTGTTTTGCTGTAGCATTATATTGTGGTTTATGTGTTTTCTTACTGCTCAGCTGCCTTTATTTTATTACTTACTGAGTTGGCGTACTCACATTACTCCCTGCACCTTGTGTGCAGATCCAGGAGTCTCGGGTCACGCTAGCGAGTGCTGATTTGTCTTCCAGCAGGCTTTCAGAGTTGACTAGGTAGCTGCTTGGTGTTCGCAGCCCTGTGCTTCTCCTTCCTATATTTATTCTGCTTTGTATTAGCTTTGTTTTAGACTATGTTGTCTTTTTCATATTTACTAGACGAGTTGTAGTTGCTCATGACTGGTGACACCTCGATGTTGGCTGTGTTTGTTTTCGCATTGTTCTATTTTACCTTACATTTTGGGATTTTAGCTTATTAATGAATTTTAAATGAATTATTATTAGTGGATTGGTTTTGGGGTTTGTGTCGTCTGGCCTAGTTTCACGATAGGCGCCATTATGACCTGGTCTGTTTTTGGGCCGTGACAACACACTTCATATCTGAAGAAAGGTTTGGTATTCAAGAAGCCTGTAGCTAATTGAGATTCTACAATCACAAAGTCAAGCACTACAATGAAGCTTCAAAATAAAGTCGACATATGTTGAATAGAAGAAGATTCAATATAATCCATCAGAAGATATCCGGGAAATTATCACCGTGATTTTAGTAACAGACAGGAAATCAAGTCTCAAGGATGTGATGCAAAGGTCAATACGAAGCCAACACTATAAGTACGAGAAATTGAAGAAGAAACATTTATGCAGCCTTCTATACAATTGTCTATCCAACTATAAGTTCTTTATTCTACTCTTAACAAGCATTGTAATTCACTTTAGTAGATTTACTGTGTACACAAAAGAGAGAAGAGAGACAGAAAAATATTGGAGAGGTAGTGTGTCTGAGAGGTTGTGTCACTGTTCGTTTCTTTGGTGAGTGAGTGAAAACCAAAGGATCGTTGTTGGTGAGCGAGTGAAAACCAACTCTTCTTTGTTGGTGAGCGAATGAAAACCAACTCCTGTTAACGTTGGTGGTGATCGCTGAAAATCTCAAAGGCTGTACTCAATTCAATTTACAAAGAGCTCTAAAAGACAACACTCTTGCAACCCAAGAGGACTGGATTAGGATACCACATTGGTTCCGAACCAGTATAAAATTCCTGGTGTCATTTACTTTATTGCTCTCGTATTATATTCTGTTCCTTTACTGTTTATTGTGATTAACACTTGTTTAAATCGAAAAGACTAACAGTTTTGGCTGTCTCTGCATAAGTCGACTAGGTCTGAAGAGTAATCGACTAGAAATTTAAAAAGGCTACAATGCCCCCCCCCCCCCCCTTGTACCTTCAGTATCCAAATACGTAACTTCTTATTTATTAACTCAGTTTCAGCACTTAAAAGTATTTTTCAGCAACTAATGCTTATCAGCTACTTCAAATCAGCCAATCCAAACGGGCTCTAAGTATGAGCAGTAACCATAGAGAGGATGATAGGTCATTATCATTTGAATATCATTATTATCTCTTAATTCTGAACGCAATTTTAGTGACAATTCAAAGAAACCTAAAATGTTTCAGGCTAAGTTATTCTGAGAATATTCTATTTACACCAATATCACATAAAATATTAAATATAAGTAGCTTGTGTGATTATGGTTCTACCACTATGTGATTATTAATAACCGTTAAACGTTACAAAGTTCTGTCTTTCTTGGGTTAATGATTTTGTATCTTCATGATGCAATTATTAAAGTTTTGGAGATCAAAGGACGAGAAGATATTATTTTCCCATCAACTCATAATATCGGGCAGATCAATAATTAACGAAGATGACTTCCACATTATGCCAAAGCAAGTCTTGATCTACTTTTCATTATGTGACAAAAACGTCCCATAAAATTCCAAGACGTAAAGATCCCTACGCAAATTTGTAGACCCAAATGTTTGGCATATAATGTCATTCAATTCATTGGCTCTCGTCAATTATTTCTTATAACCATATATAGCATCAGTCCCTTCGGCCGGGGACGGACGAATGAAATTGGAACGAAACAGACTGGCATGGCACTTGCATAAGCTGATACGCGCAATTCGACAAATAGCTAGTCTGAGCTATGTTCTATTATCAATAATAAGAGTTTTAAAATAATAGCGTAAGTAATACAAATACTTTATTTCCCTATCGCGTGCACTATTTCAATGGAAAAAAGGGAAAGAAATAAAAACATGTTTTGTATTGTTTTAGCTTTGTTACTTGAATTCGTCCTAGTCTCCTAGAAAGTTAAAATGTGCTAATTTCTGGGAAAGGAAGTGATGGATAATTAGTCTAATATCAGTGTCCAAATGGGAATAAAAATTTGAAAATTTTACACAAAAATCTCTATATTGCGGCTATATAAACTCTATTGAGATGAGTGCTAGCTCTTATTCATTTACTCAACCTCTCTCTTTCGGCTTAATAAGATATTGTTCCTACATCATTAGATGGCTTTCAATTTTTGCCTTAAAGTTGGTCTTGCCCTTTTTACCTTTCTTAATCTATATTCTTTCAAAGTTACATCCCGTGACCTACAAGAACTATCCATGCAGGAAAGGCATGAGAAATGGATAGTTCGTCATGGTCGGGAATACAAAGATGAGATAGAAAAAGAACGCCATTTCAAAATATTTAAGGAAAACGTTGAGTTTATCGAATCATTCAATCAGAATGGAACTCAACGTTATAAGTTAGCCATCAATAAATATGCTGATCTCACCACTGAGGACTTTCTGGCATCATATACGGGGCTTGACACTTCATTCCAGCAAAAATCAAATGCTACAACGTCCTTTAAATATGATAGCCAGCTGACTGATATTCCTCTTAACATGGACTGGAGAGAGAGTGGCAGTGTCACAGGAATCAAGGAACAAGGTCAATGTGGTAAGTCAGTTTTGTACCTATTCTAACACTTGACTTGTCTCTGTACTTCCTATCAAAATTTTCCCATCTAATTGCGGCTTAAGCAGTATTTCACACGAGCTATGTCAGCCTACTCTCACAATTCAAACTTATAGTGATTTTTGGGTTTAGAAATATATATATATATATATATATATATATATATATTGGTTCCATTTAAGTTCTCTTTCGATCGTGTATCAAATTGGTATTTACTTTATATTATTTTCAAGCAGTATTATAATTAGAGACACCTCTTTCTAAAAGGTGTCTCCGCTATTTAGTGTCAAAAAATTATATTGTGTATATAGATAAAAAAATCTTGTTCTAGTCTCTTTGGCAAAATTTCTACATCCGCTACTATCCCATCTAACACAAGTGGCTTACGTATCATTACAGGATGTTGTTGGGCATTTTCTGCTGTGGCAGCTATAGAAGGAGCATATCAGATTGCAAACAATGAACTAATCTCACTTTCGGAGCAAGAACTTCTAGATTGCGCTACCCAGAATAATGGTTGTAATGGTGGACTAATGACACAAGCCTACGACTTCTTACTTCAAAATGATGGCGGCATCACCACCGAGACTAATTATCCTTATAAACAAATTCAAAGCGTTTGCAGCACAGAACAATTATCCTCACCAGCAGTGAAAATCAGTGGTTATAAAGTAGTAGAACCTAGCGAGTCCGCGTTACTGCAAGCTGTAGCTAATCAACCGATATCTGTTGGTATTGCTGCTAATAGGGAGTTTCATTTGTATGGAAGTGGAATATATGATGGGAGTTGTTACCCTAAGCTGAATCATGCAGTCACAGTGATAGGTTATGGAACAGATGAAGATGGTACAAATTATTGGCTAATCAAGAACTCATGGGGGACTACTTGGGGTGAGGAAGGATACATGAAAATTGTTAGAGATGTTGGTGATGAAGATGGCCATTGTGGCATTGCCAAGATTGCTTCTTTCCCAACTGTTTGAATTGTTTCGGACAAAGGCAGGCATTCTATATATTATGTCGAAAAAAATAGTGGGTTCCAATAATTTCAATGTAAATTAGCTTGTCTTAAATTATATTGATGATTTAATTAAAACTTAAATAGCAAAGTTGAGATTAATTAATGTATTTCTTGCTTTCCACCTACCATTACTTTTTCAGGATGATCGTTATAAAGACAACTGCTTCTACTTAAGTATGTTTTCTCGTAATTGTTTTGTTTGTTTTTACTCATTGGCATGCATAATGAACCCAATAATATAATCATTTAGTCGAAAAAAGCGTTGGAATTAGCGTGGAATTCAAAGATATCTAAATAAAATTCTTGAGGGTCAGGTCAACTATTTCTTGTCAATTAAAAAATTTTAAACGGTAAATAATGTCCCTCTTCAGAAAGGATGTGGAGAGAGATTAAGGAATGTTTCACGTATCTTTTCACTATGAGGCATATTTTTTTCGCTTTGACGCATATTCTAGACATTGTTCTTGAGATGGGATATGATTGATGCTCTGTTTAGCAAATTTGAACAAAGCAACGCTGAGAGAAAGGGAAGTAAAACAAGAAAATATATATAGTAAGTACCCTAAAAGTAAAGAATTGAGGATGAGGGCTAGCTTACTTTGTGAAATTTTTCGCCTTCCATATTTAAGGTGGATGGTTCAAACCCCCATCAATTAAAAAGTATATTAGTCAAATTCTCGCTCTATATATTTTCTTCTTTTCCTTTTGGATAAGCTTGTCAAAACGCCGGGTAGTTAGATTATGGGGATAGGGATACTAAGGGAAAGAATATGACATTATATTTATTTCTTGTTTGGTTATGGATATCAACTATTTGGTGGGATAAATTTTATACAAAAATGGTAGAGTTAACTATCCCATATATAGAAGATGGGATAGCTAATCTATGGGATTCGGGTTATAGGACATCCTTGTCTATCCCTCCTGGTAACCAAACACAGCGGCGGCTCAAGCACATGAGGGGCCTAAAGTCAAAATTTAATGTGAGGCCTAATTTTTAAAAGAAAGTTATAAAATCTATATATATATATATATATATATATATATATATATATATATATGTGTGTGTGTGTGTGTGTGTGTGTGTGTGTGTGTGTGTGTGTGTGTGTGTGTGTGTGTGTGTGTTCTAATCTTCTCGCTTTTTGAGATACAAAGTTGTTAATAATTTTTTTGTAATCGATAACCTTTAATTATTCCTTTTAAATTGATAATATAGCCAACGCAGTTAATCTTTTTGTTGAGACATTATTGATTTTAGGTAAGATTTTATAGAGCAATAGAAGTATAGAACTATTGAAAGCTTAAAGTACTGTTGAATACTTAAACTAATGAAATCTTGGAAAAAGAAGGTGAATAAGAATATCAAAGAAAAAGACATAAAATACATATGTAGGAATTTATGAAATATGAAGAGATTGGGAAAAAGAAAGATTGACTTGGACAAGTTAAAGAAGGGTCAGTAAAACTATCAGCAGGAATATGAGTGTTATACTAGGACTCTAATAGATAAGTAACTCGTCCTTGTAAATAACTCATTCATGTAAATAAGATTATCACATGTTGTAGATATAGTTCATCCATGATGGCCTCTTATATGTATTTAAACTGTACCATGACTGCAGCAAATTGACGAGTTAATTCTTCTCAAATAAACTGTAGTTTTCACATGGTATCAGAGCAAGGTTGGAAAACCTAGAACTTGAGAAATCAGTGATGGGAACCCCAAAGGTGACAGATGCGAAGATAGTGGAGGTTAGTTCACCTATTTTTCTACATGCCTCGGACAAACTCGGGATGATACTCACCTCGTGCTTGCTTGATGGAACCAATTACACAACATGGGCTAGAGCAATAAAGAATGCCCTAAAGTCAAAGAACAAACTTGTATTTGTAAATGGCTTGATTAAAAAGCCACAGGATGGAACTTCAGAAGATAATTCTTGGGAGACATGCAATTCCATGATCATATCATGGATTTTTAACTCTCTTGACTAGAACTTGCACGACAGTGTTGCATATGCTGAGACTGCCAGAGAGATTTGGATCGATCTTGAAGAGTGATTCTCCCAAGGGAAAGATCCAAGGATCTACCAGATTAAGAGAGACATAATCCTACTCCTAAAAGATAGACAAACTTTGTTAAGCTATTACACAAAGTTAAAACCATTGTGGGATAAGCTGAATGACCTCGACCCGTTGCCAGAATGCAGTTGTGCAGCCAAGCAGGAACATCAATGAAGACAAGAGCAGGAACGAATTTATCAGTTCCTTATGAGACTCGATTCTGGACTTTATGATTCCGTGAAGTCCTAGATCTTAAACGCTGAGCCATGGTTAATTTAAGAAAGGCATATGCCATGGTGATTGATAAGTGGGGATTTTGACTACTTATTAGCGCCTTTTACCTTTTGTTTTAGTTCAAAAGTGTTTAATTGTGTTCCCAAAAAATGATAAAATGTGCTTAATTGCAGGAATATTGGAAGATGGACTCCCAAGATAATATCCAACTCAAAAAGGAGTAATCGGAAATCAGGGCCATAAAAGGCATAGAAGCCCAAAAGTGCGGACCGCAGATGATGAAGGAAAAGCCAGCAGAGTTTGGTGTAAAGTGCGGTCGGCACATGAATTGTGCGACCGCAAAAGATGGCTATGACCAAAAGTTCAGAGAATGTGCATTCTAAGTCCACCAGAAGTTCGGACCGCATAGGAATTGTGTGGCCGCAGAAGAAGAGCTACGCGGCCGCAGGTGTAGAAGTGCGGACTGCAAAAAGAGTGCCTTGCGGCCGCAGATCAGAATTATGCGGCCGCAAACCTCCAGTTCCTGACAACTTGAAGAAATCTGCGGACCGTACGTGGAATAGGCGACCGCAGAACCTCCTAAAGGGCATTTTTTTCTGAAATTTTTAGCCATGTATAAAAAGACAAGTTTCATAATTTGAGGTTAACTTTTGACATCAGCAACTACAGTAGTCGTTTCTCTTTGCTTCTTTTAGTAGTCTTTCATATTTTGGGATATTTTAACATAGATTTTATCATTTTGATTTTACGAATATGAGTTTAATTAGCATCTCTTCTTTTTTTTCTTCAATTTCAAGCATGAGTAGTTAGATGTTTACTAGGGTTATGACCCAACCCTATTGTGTAAACCTCATGGGTGTTTAATTTAATACTTGTTTATGGTTGGGTGTTTATTATTTATCCTTGTTCATGCTTTAATTTGTGGAATTAATGGTTGCAAACATTAGTTCATGCCTATTTGACTTAGTCTCTACTTGAGAAAGAGAGACTTAGTCAAGGAAAACTTGGCTAACAAGAAATTGGGTCAATCGAGAAATTGATAATCCCAATTAAAGGGTTCAACCTAGAGATAGTAATAACCCGACTTTAGCTTTTATCAACCATTTTGAGCAATACCCATTTGGACTTGAGAAAGCCAGATAGAGCAAAACCACTCTCTGACCAAGAGGCATTGAGTGGGTAACTAAGTGTTGATAGCTAGAATACACCCCGATCAACAAAACATGCATTAAGATTGATATCCCACTAGGCAAACACCTAGGTGCTTGGTATAGCCCTAGGCTTTTTACAGAACTTGAAAAACAACAAAAATAATTTCCTAGTTTCATTTCCTAACTTTGAAATCTTAGTTTAAAATAGACATAGAAACAACCCCGATTTCAGGAAATGTAAATTGAGATACTTCAAAACCACGTACTATACTATATACTCCTAAATCCCATATATATCTCCCTAAGGAAATCGACCCAGACTCTTGTTGGGTATTACTATTGCAGTCGACCGCTTCATATCCTTGATTTGAGGTATGAATTTGACGAGATCAATTTTTAGCGCCGTTGCCGGGGGAGCTAAAAATAGCTTTAGCTATATATTTGCGTGTGTGTGTGAATTGTCTTCTTTTCCTTCCGTGTTACTAATTTTTGTGAATCAATTGTAGGTAGAACAATGGCAAACAACAATGATCAACTCGGAAACATCTCGGAAACATGCCTTTGGGTTCCAAAAGATAATCACCAAGAAGGCTACAGCCAGTCGAGGAAGAAATGTAGAGCCCTCCAAATCCAGTTCTTATGCCCCATCTAGGGAAGCATCGGAGGGCGACTCAGTTCAAGAGTCGCGAGCTGTCCAATCAAAGCCACCGGGGAGGTATCAACTCCTGGACGAGCCTTCCTCATTACATAGCACCTCCGAAGGTTCGGAGAGTTCCAATCTCGCTTCGGAGCCCTCCTCTACACTTGTCCATGAGGCACCAGCGACTATAATTGATGATATTTCGGATGATGGCCGAGGGGGTTATACTACAATTGCCGGCCATAAGAGGTCGAAGAAGAAAGAGGTCTGGGAGGACCGGTTCGTCAGTCTAGCTGCCTTCACTAGCTTGTGTGGGTGGTGGCCGGTGAGATCGCTCACTCTTGAGTGATAGTTCCAACTGAAATACCTTGACAAGGACAATCCGGCAGTCTTGAGATAGTTCCGAGAGCAGAAGGGGTGGATGTGGTTCACCCAGAGTGTAGTGGACGCAAAGGAGTATCTGGTCTGGGAGTTCTATGCCAATGTGGCGCACATAAAGAAAGGGACCAAACTGACCAAGCAAGGAATCTGAAGGTGCGGTTCGACCAGCACACACTGAACTCCTACTTGGGGTTTGAGGATGTTGAGCCTGCACAGTACTTGGAGAAGCTGGCGATGGGAGATGCAGCTCGCCCATGGCTAGCTGAGATTCTTGCAGCCCCGGGGCCACCACCACCATGGATCACAACAAGGATTCCTATTCAGCATAACACCCTGAACTTCGAGGCAAAGGGATGGCAGATTTTTGTATGCAGTAGACTCGACCCGTGCCACAATGAAACAAACCTTCCTATCCCGCGGGCAGGTCTAGTCGCCTCTATTATGGCCGGGTACCCGATCAATGTGGGTGTTATTATATCGGCCAACATGTCTGTGGCCGCCAGGCAAGCTGATACCTCCTACCCATATAACAACACCATCACTGAATACCTTACGGATGCACAGGTGGAGCCGAGAGATTTTGACATGAAGGTTCGGGCTAAGAAGCACTTCTCATGGTATTCGTTGATGGATGCCACAACCCTAAGAGAAAGGGTCAATCGACTACCATCATAGGTCAGTCTGATGAGCCATCGGTGGTCGCTGCAGAGACAGTCGACATGCCATCTACTTCAGCGGAGCCTTTGTCCAGTGGTAGCAGCTATGCCTCCACCTCGATCCTCAGTGCCCCAAGCAGCCCCTATGACAGGTTCCACCTCGGCTTAGAAGTCGGTGCCTATGCCTACTGCTCCACTTTCTGTGCTGCGAGTCTTCCAGATAATGGCGAGCCTCAACAACTGGATGCTGACATCCACAACAAAGCTGTCTGACATGTCCAGTACTGTTGCAGCACAGTCATCCATTCCGGCACCCCAGATTTCTCCAACAGTAGAGGAGACATTGAAGAAGCTCTTGGAGAACCAGACCACCATAATGAACACTTTGGTGGAGCATAGGTCAGTGATTGAGGAGCTGGGAAAGGAAGTAAAGAAAGGGAGAAAATCCCAGGCTTCCAAGAAGTCAATTGACAAGCTCCGAAGAGGGATGACCAAGATTGCAACAGCTAGAGATCTTCTATTTGACATGGTGATAAATCCAGCTCTTTCAGCACCAGCAGCACCAGCAACACCATCAGCTCCAGTGGCACCAGCTGTCCAGTCTGAGGAGCCAGACCTTGCTGCCGACACTATCGAGGCGGTGAGCCAGATATTCACCAACCAGCTACTCTCAGAGTCGAGGATGATGAGATCCAATTAGAAGAGACTGAGGGCGGTGATGCTACTTTGGACACAGAGATGTCAAAGGCAACATAGGGAGTCTTCTTCATTCTTACCCTTCCTTTACTCTTATTTTGTTAAGCATTGGAGACAATGCTTATTTTTATTCGGGGGGGTGGAGTTTATTTGATCTATTTTGATGATTCTGAGACAATTGGTTTGTAATAATTGATAGTATTTTCTTATTTCTCCTTATTCTGTATATATTCTCTCTTTTCCCCTCTTATTATGTATATTCGTTACACTTTCAGTAGTTTTGCTTTGTAGCTTCTTTATTTTGCTTTCTTATTAGTTAGTGTTTAATTTAGTAGCTTCTTTTTGATTTAATAGCTTCGCTTTGATTTAGTAGCTTCTTTTTATATTTTAGTAGATAATAAGCCTTTGGTTTTCTTAATGCCATGATTCTTTCCAAAGGTATTTTTTGTGTGAACCGAGTGACTCTTCCCAATAATGGATGGTGTGACCTCCTTATTAAGGAATTGAGTCCATCTTTGGTGTCTAGGTAGTAATAATAGTAGTAATGAATAAAAAGACATAATTAAGTCATGCTCGAAGAGTCAAACATGCTTCACTTGGTACCAACACACTTAACTACGTGCTTATGATTAAAAATAAGATTTTTGGGAAGAAATAGCTCTAGTGAGTGACCTTGTGACTCTTGTGTTGACTTAGGTAATAATCGAGTGGTTTAATTGAACCATAATGATTTTCAATGTTGAATATGGTCGTTGTGGGTCCTCGACTCTATTCTCTTTAACAATCCAGCTGCGTAAGAGGTGATATGTTTTTGTTGCAAGTCCAAGTACCCGTGCGAAGGGTCTAGAACTTGCCCCGAATGTGTTTCAAGGCGAAATCTTAAGTTTTGCTTGGCTTGAGAAGTGATTGTAGGCTCTCCTTGACCCGCTTGAAGTTTTTCATTTTCCATCAATGTTGTTATCCCTAGTCAACCCATTTGAGCCTCAAACCTTTCTCATTTGATAACCATGTTACAAGCCTTTACCCATTTTGTCGTGACCCTCTCGTAGCACCCGAGCTTTCCTTAACACTCTTGTGAAACAATTGGCTAAAAACTAAGTTTGGGGGAGAGACGAGGAACCTGAAAGAGGTATCAAGGCACAAAAAGAGAAAAGAAATGATGAGAAGGAAAGGAAAGAACAAAAAGAAAAATGCAAAAAGTAAGTGAAAAGTAAGGGAAACTAAAAGTGAAAGAACATTTTGTTGAAGTTTTTAGAATAAAGTGATAGACAGAAATATTAGCTGGAGAATAAGAAGAGAGTAAATGAAGTATTATGAGTAAGATGTGATAAATAAGTGATAATGGTAAATCAAAATATGACATGACAGAGTGTATAGTCAAGTGAAGAAAGAGACAAGAGGTGACATGCTTTGAGACAATAAAACAGTATAAGCCATAAAGTCATACCTTCACTTCGAGAAATGCGTTGGTGACTCGAACGTGATTACCGAAAGGAAACGTTAAACCCCATGAGTAATAGAAATCAGCATGTGCTAGTGAATAAGATATATTTAACATGAATTAGGGATCGGAAGATTTGATAATAGTCGACATCGTGAGAATTTCAGAGATTGCGTTCCAGCAATAATGGAATAGACAACAAAAGAATAACCTTTAAAGGTCATTCATTAAGACGCTTCCCTAAACAAGCACTGTGAGTAGAGTTAAATTTAAGGGACTAAGTGTGCCAGTTAAACTAGGTGTCACCTTCGTGCGTAAGAAATTCAGTTATCCCTGGTACAGAAGGGTTACCACAAGGCAAGTAAGAGTCCGTAGAGATGTGAAAAGACGCCAAAGACGAAAAGGTAAAACATTTATAGGTAAATCTTCATAGCATTAACTGTTAGTATTCCCCTAAAGGGGGAAGATGGTATGATACAGTATTAAGTCGGAGATATGTGGTTCAGGTAACTATGGAATAGTAAAGGAAGAATGTGGTAGAAAGGCAAAAAGAATGAGATTGCATTTATTCAGACCCTACAGAAATGTTACCACTCCAGAACATTATGCAAGCATGCCGACGGGGAGAGGAAGTAAGGGTTCCCACATCAGATGTTTTTGATAAATAAGTGCAAATGAACACTTGATACATAAGGAGCCAGTGCGAGGGGTAAGTTAAGACAAAAGACATAACCCAAGATAGATTACGTAGAATATAGATATGAGAATGGACCAACGAGTAGTTAGTAGTTGATTAAGGAAGAGCCTTTTTATAGCTAGACAAGAGGATACAGACAAATCAGCAGATTATGCAAGATAACCGTAGTGAACCCCAACATAGTGAATTCAGTCTTGCAGATATGACGTCGTAGTCCTTGAGAAATATTCAGATAGGAGTTGGGTTGTTAAAGGTACCGTATAAGTGTTACAAAAATAAAAGACGGTGCCACTAGGAAGACAGTCAAAAATTTCAGTTCAGAAGCAACCCTACGAGCACAAGGGCGCGAAGGTAAGTAACTAAGGATAATTATAGGTGAGTGACAACATCAAAAATTTCTTCGGGTATACGGTGTAATAAGCTTGTAGCTTTACAGGAGTCAGAGGATCTCCCCTAAGTACTGCCACGAAAGACTAGCTCAGGAAATAAGGAAGAGGGCTTCAACCTAAGCATATTAACTTGAAGAAGAATTGGTCTGGTAACAATAGTCTCTCTACAATATTGGATGCACTCCATAAGAAAGTGGCGCCTATAGTGGCTAATGAATGGAAAAAAAATCAAAAGTGATTTTGAGATCATATGAGGTACATGAAATTATGGTATTCGTTGGCAATAAGACAAGCCAAGTATTCATGCAACAAGTGGTAGAACGACCAGGAAAAGTAATTGCTTACATTTAAAGACAACTGAGAAGGCACAAAAGGAATTCTGTGGTGTAGCAAGTCAAAGGAAGGATGTCAGTAGTACAAATAGATATGCGTAGGTCGCAAGCTAAAGTATAACAGAGTGACAAAATTTTAGGTATATGGGAGTAAGGTTAAGAAAAGGTGAGTTAGAAGCTGACAAGAATAGGTAAGACCTCGGTATTAAGCCCATCAAACAAGAGAGCTGATGGTTTATGTATGTTATGAAAAGCTCAGTATAGCTTGAATTTACACGAAGGAGTCTAAGACTAGGAGCACTTAGAAGAGATGGAATGCTGCCCTGGTCGTAATGTAAGGGTGTAATTGTGGTAAATTATAAAAGGATGATATTTAGGCCTTCAATTGAGTAATGATTCAAAGAGAAGAGATTTCATGGATGGCACGGGATTAGAATACCCCCACAAGATGAATAGGGATGCTATGAAATACGGTTATTGAAGTATGGTATCGTCCCTAGGTGGATAAGGAAAGCCACTTCAGATGTTCCCTGATCAGACATGAGACCTAGTGACAATGTATTACGTAAGAGGTTTCAAGTTGTCAATGGTGGATTATAGATCAACATTAAGGTGAATCAACAATAGATGGATAAAAGTTTCAAAGTATGAGAGGAGATTATGATTCCAATATTTAGATGAACAGTAATAAGGAAACATTAAATGACTTAGATTTATACCTATAGGATAAGCGGTGAGAGGGTAACCTGTAGTTGGGTAGCAGACCTCGGTAATAATAAATCGAAGTAAGAGTTAGGATATAGTATAACCTACCTAGATGTAGTAAAACCATAATCATAAATAACCGAGGTTATGAAGCACGGTATAGCAATAGTCGTAAGTTCGACAAAGTACCAAGCGAAGAACTTTAGTGCACCTATAGATGCCTAGAGGGACATCTTGTCATAGTTCTGTATATGTTAACAAAGTGAGGCCTAGAGATTGGCTAAAAGCTGGAGGAAAAAGGAGAGAAGAGTCGCATAGGAACACATACAAGTACACGGTTGTACATGATGCATGACTGAAGGTAACAACAGTTACGAGATTGGAAGAATTCTGACCATAGGTTGTGGTATGAGAAAGAGGCCTAAAGGGGGGAATACCCTGGCCTTTGGATTTATTTATAGAACAGTTTCCTAGATGTCAAGGACAATATTAAAGTATTCGTAAGAGATACAGGTTATGAGACAGATAAATCAGTCAGCATTCGAGGACGAATGTTCCAAAGGGGGGAATGATGTTACATCCCATGTTTTCGTACGTGAGAGTACGTCGTAAGTCAATTGATATAAGCTAAAAAAATGAGATTGTCATTGAAAGTACATAACGTAAGTTCATCATATTTTCTTAGAGGTTACAAATCTTTAAGATCATGAATAACAAGTACCAAAAGGGTTGGAAAGCTTAGACGCTAAACGAATTGAAGAAAATAAGTTTCGTCGAAAGTCGACAAGTTTGAAATGCTATAACATATATTCTTGGGGAGAGACTAGGGTGATTAACATGATATGGAGGTTAAGTGATGAGTTATTTTAGTCGTATGATAGTCGTGTGTTATGTTTTTAAGTCAAGCGAGTTGTGGAACAAAAGTTGGCAAAGGTCATCACAAGTTACATTCATAATATGCTGAAATTTAGGTCAAATGTAGATGCACGTTTCCCCCAATATACTTGGAATAAAGGGATGAACTACATATCAAATTAAATATATACGAGTCTAGTTTCTAATGCATTAAACCGTTCATCGATATGACATCGTACTAGAGAGATACTCATATTTTTGCGAGACTGCGCAAGCAGCTCCCATGGGACCCACAAAGTCGGTTTAAACTTCAGCTTGTATTTAGGTCATTTATATGTCGTTTTAACTCATTTTCTCATCCACAATAGTTCCTAAACCCTCCTAAATGCTCTCCAAGGGTTCCTCCATGATTCTAGGGTGAAAACCTAAGATAAAAACATGAATCCAACGCTAGATTTTCCGTGGTGCTTGCTAGATCGTAGTTCTTCATCTTGTGGCTATTTTGGAGGGTTCTTCAAGGGTAAGTAACTTTAGATTTCGTGTTGTTCTTTATGTTTAAGATAAGAATCAGTTCCTCCTTCGTATATATTAGAGTTTCAAGGCGAAATACAAGTATTTACACACCAACTTGAACACAAAGGTTGATTCAAGAAGAGAATACAACTCCTATAGTGTTGTGGTGTGATTGAGGGTTGTTGTGAGCTACATCAGCTGAGGATTTCAATTTGTATCTACTGCCTAAGGTATGTAAATCATGTTCTTGGTTTTTCTTAAGGTCAATCATGTGTTGGTTGAGTTGTTTGAGTGAAAATCTACAAGATAGTAATTGACATGGCATAAGCAATCATTGTCTTTTCTTTGTGGGCTGTGTTGAGGCTATATATATGGGTTGTTGCGGCTAGGAATTGTTATAAATAGTTTCATTATGTTGTGGCTGCTATTGTTAAGCTTATCTATGTGCTAATTCAGTGCATTGAAGAAGATAGCATGAAAAATAAGATGTTGACGGTAAAGGTTAAGGTGCTAGGCATGTGGGCTATATTTGAAGATTATGCTTATGATGTTTTGTGTTGAAAATGATATGGTAAGCATAAGTATGATGTTATATATGTCGTAGGCAAATTCATGGAAAAGGAATTGGATTCAAACCATATTTTGTTAATCGTAAATCGAGCTTGCCGCTCAAAATGGTTGTTGAGCTAATCGGAGAGCTTATTGTGAATTTTATTGTTGTTGTTTGGGTTGTTTGGTGACTTTTGGTAACATATGGGATGTATTACAAATAGGGGAGGTGCTGTCCGTTTTCTTGTAGAATATTGGTTTCTAAATATGAGAGTTACAACGCTTATATGATGACGGCGAAGTCGGTTTACTCATTGTAGACGTAAGAAGATCATATTGAGCTTGCTTGACGATTGGATAGAAGATTCCAAAGGTATGTTAAGGCACTTCCTTCTTTATTTTGGCATAATCTAAAGTGAAATGAATACGCTATTTCATAACGGATCTACTCCTAGTTGACCATGTTGTTCTTTCCTTATAAAGTTATTCTAAGCAAGTATGTATGTTCCTTGAATCCTACTGAGGTTCATATTGATGGTATGGATGTACATAATGTTAATCGATGGTGCAACGACCTTACGTCACTCCGAAAGGTTTAGAACGTGATTCCATGAGTCCAACATGCGTTATATATAGTATCTATTTTACTCTACTGAGCCGCGCTATAGTCGGCCGGGTATGGCAGCTATTGTGCAACCACTAATCAGTTGGGTTTACCGAGCTCCACGTGGCCGAGTACGATTCTACCGAGCCTTATGATGGCCGGGTACGTTTTTACCAAGTCCTCTTTGAGATCGGGTGCGATATGATGATGACGCCCACAGAGGCGTATGTTTTTAAAAGTTTATGTGTGTGTGTATATATATATTATGCATTTCATGTCAGTAGCCCCCAGAGGCATTCAGATGTTACAGGTTGTATCTCCTCTATTTCACTTTACATTACTTTTCTGATTTATGCTTTCCTTCCTTACATACCAATAAGCTGAAGAGTTGAAGGGATTCAAAGAAAAGTAATGATTCAAAGCATGGAGAAATCAAAGAGGGAGAAAATGAATGTCATGATCAAGAAAGAGTGATGTTAAGACTCTCTAGTTCCCCAGGGAAAAATGCCTCAAGGAATTGGCAAAGCATGAGTCGAGAACAAAAAATGGAGTGCTTAAGGAAAGATGAACATGTTCTATCATAGCATATCCAACTTAGTCCAAAGCCTTCATTGCATTTCGAAAAAGCCCTACGTGATTTCAAGCCAAGTGAGCTTAAATTAGTAGTGATCTACATTTGGGGCAAGCCTATGGTACTTAAAGTCGTACTTGAGACATTCTTTTGAGAGAGATGAGTGAATCTTTCGCAAATCTTTGGATTGAGTGCTAAAATTCTTAAGCGAGATAGGCTAACGGAGAGTAGAGGAAGAGGAGTTTGGGATCCACAATGACCTACATGAAAGAGCGAGCTTCCTTGGTGAGTAAATTCAACTCTTGATGCTCAAGTGTCATATTAGAACTATTTGTGCATATGATTTTAACTTGTTGCCTAGTTGATAACTAATAAGTGGTGTGGGTAATTGTTGGTCCCAATTGATGTGTGAATCACTCACCTTCGATTAGCTGGAATGGATCTTAACTTGTGGTGGTGGGAACTAATTTATTTGCTTGAGGACAAGCAAAAACTTAAGTTTGGGAGAGTTGATAAGTGAGGATTTTGACTACTTATTAGCGCCTTTTAGATTTTGTTTTAGTCCAAAAGCGTTTAGTTGTGTTCCTGAAAACTGATGAAATGTGCTTAATTGCAGGAATATTAGAAGATGGACTCCCGAAATGAAATCCAACTCAAAAATTAGTAATCTTAACTCAAGGCCATAAAAGGCATAGAAGCCCAAAAGTGCGGACCGCAGAATATCATCTGCGGCCGCATATGTTGAAGGAAAAGCCAACAAAGTTTGGTGCAAATTGCGGTCCGCACATGAATTGTGCGGCTGCAAAAGATGGCTAGGACCAAAAGTTCAGAGAATGTGCATTCCAAGTCCCCTAGAAGTGCGGACCGCACAGGAATTGTGCGATCGTAATAGAAGAGCTACGCGGTCGCAGATATAGAAGTGTACACCACAAAAAGAGTGCCTTGCTGCCGTAGATCAGAAGTATGAGGCCGCAGACCTCCAGTTCCTGACAAGTGTAAGAAAGCTGCACACCGCACATGAAATTATGTGGTCGCAGAACCTCCCGAAGGGCATTTTTGTCCTAAATTTCTAGCCCTGTATAAATAGACGAATTTCACAATTTTAGGTCAACTTTTGACATCAGCAACTAGAGTAGCCTTTTCTCTTTGCTTCTTTTAGTAGTCTTACATATTTTGGGATATTTTAACATAGATTTTATCATTTTGATTTTACAATATGAGTTTACTTAGCATCTCTTCTTCTATTTCTTCAATTTCAAGCATGAGTAGCTAGATTTTTACTAGGGTTAACCCTAGTGTATAAACCTCATGGGTATTTAATTTAATTCTTGTTTATGGTTGGGTGTTTATTATTTAGCCTTGTTCATACTTTAGTTTGTGGAATTAATGGTTGCAAATATTAGTTTATGCCTATTTGACTAAGTCTCTACTTAAGAAAGAGAGATTTAGTCTAGGAAAACTTGACTAACAAAACTTGGCTAACAAGAAATTGGGTCAATCGAGAGATTGATAATCCCAATTAAAGGGTTCAACCTAGAGATAGTAATAACCCGACTTGAGCTTTTATCACCCGTTTTGAGCAATACCCATTTGGACTTGAGAAAGCCAAATAGGCAAAATCACTCTCTTAACGAGAGGTATTGAGTGAGTAAATTGAGTGTTGATAGCTATAATACACTCCGATCAACAAAACAAACATTAAGGTTGATATCCCATTAGGCAAACATCTAGGTGATGGTCATAGCCTTAGGCTTTTTACAAAACTTGAAAAACAATAAAAACAATTTCCTAGTTTCATTTCTTAGCTTTGCAATCTTAGTTTAAAATAGATATAGAAACCACCCCAATTTGTGAAAGTGTAAATTGAGATAGTTCAAACTCACGTACTATAATATATACTCCTAAATCCCATATATATCTCCCTGAGGAAATCGACCCCGACTCTTGTTGGGTATTACTATTGCAATCGACCGTTTCATATCCTTGATTTGAGGTGTGAATTGGAAGATTAGTGATCAGAGAATAAAGCCAACAAAATGTCACATCTCAAAGAGAGACGAAGCAGGAAGCATCTGCCTTTCATGTATCAGGCAACACACAATCAGCCAAATGAGGAACCAGAGACAACCAACGACCAAGATGTGGTCACTGCCAAAAGATTGGTCATGGGAAAAGCCAATGTTTTGAGGTCATAGGCTATCCGGCAAACTGGAACACTAGAAGGTTAGGTGTTAAAAGGGTATGGCAGGGGTCGATCAAATTTAGGGGAGGTACTGCCCGCGCTTCACATTTTGCTTCTATCAACATGCAATTGGTTCCAGAATCCACCGAGAACCAAACTAAGGTACAGATAGCAGGTTTCACTATGGAGCAGATCAATCAGCTCTTTAACATGTTTAAGGAGAAGCAACAAAAGGATCCGATTTCAACACAGAGTGGTAAGGAAAATTTTAATAATTGTTGGTTGATCGATAGTGGAGCGTCCCACCATATGACTCCACACAGATCACTTTTGAGGAATATTTATAAATTGCATCCACCAATAGACATTGTTATGCCCAATCGAGATAAGTTAAAAGCAAATGAAGCAGAATCATCTGTGATAAAAAGCGATTTAACTCTAATTGATGTGTTGTTCGTACTTTCATTTGCTTGCAATCTTATTTCCGTCCATAAACTTGCAAGAGATAGCACATGTATGATAATCTTCTTTTCCAATGGGTGTTTCATACAGGACCTTACTCTGAAGAAGCAAATTGGAAATGGTAATCTCGCCAATGGTGTCTACTACTGCATCAAGCTGTAATTTGGTAACTACTCAAAGGAATGAAGAGAGTCTTTGGCACGCACGGATGGGTCATCCTTCACATAATAGCATCCTGAAGATATCCACTTTAATTGGTGTTAGTTTTAATAAATATTTTACTTTGCCTTGTGATTATGCTATAGAGCAAAACAAACAAGAGCTCTTTTTGATATTAATAAGAATGAAGAATCTCAACCTTTTGCATTAATTCACTGTGATTTATGGGGAAGATACAAAACTCCTTCGATTCTATGTGCGCACTATTTTTTCACAATCGTGGATGATTATAGTCGTGGTGTATGGGTATATCTTCTTAAGAAAAAGAGTGAAACATGTAACCTAATAAAGGACTTTTGTGCCATGGTTGAAAATCAATTTGGTTTGAGAATACAAAAGGTAAGAAGTGATAATGGGAATGAATTTATGAGTAGTTGTTTTCAATCATATTACAAACAGTGAGGGATGATATGTGAGACTTCTTTGTGTAGGAACTCCACAGCAAAATGGAAGAGTTGGGAGAAAACATAGGCATATTTTGAATGTAGCTAGAGCCTTGCGGTTCCAAGCTAACCTACCTCAAGCTTTTTGAGGAGATTGTGTGCTCACAGCCGCACATTTAATTAATAGAACACCTACGAAAGCCAATGAAGGTAGAACACCTTATGAACTGTTGTTTAATAAGGTGCCTACACTAGGCTGCCTTTGTGAATGGGTCTGAAAGCACACCAAAGGCAATAAATGAGTTGAATGAAAGTAATTCAACTTCGATCATTGAGAGTTCAGAACAATTAGGTGAGGTACAGCTTGAGAATTTGAGCGATACAACAATTGAGACAACTCAAGGAAGGAAGACAAATACGCGTCAAGCAACAACCCTCGTACTTGAAGGACAATGTATGCCATGCTACCTCCAAGCAAGACCCAAAGGAAGATGCTCACCATACTGTTTCATCAAGTAAGTTGTATCCACTTTCCAAATATCTATCATATGATAAATTCTCATCTGTGCATTGTGCATATCAAGTGGCCATTACTTCGCATGATGAGCCAAAAACATTTTCTCAAGCAGTACAAGATGTTCTTTGGCGAGAGGCAATGGTTAATGAAATTGTTGCACTTGAAAATAATAAAACCTGGGAACTTAAACCACTTCCACAAGGAAAAAGGGCTGGATACAAGTGGGTTTTTCGAATTAAATATAGAGCAGATGGAACGTTAGGGCTCTACAAGGCAAGGCTCGTGGCAAAAGGTGTTACCTAAGTGGAAGGAGAAGATTACAATGAAACCTTCGAGCCCATTACAAAAATGGATACTGTCCGTTGTCTGCTAGTTGTTGATGTCGCTAGAGGTTGGCTGATTTATTAGTTAGATGTACACAATGCGTTCTTACATGGCGACTTAGATGAATAGGTGTACATGACACCACCACCAGGACCTAAGCCCAAAGATCCACAGCTAGTTTGCAAACTGAGGAAATCGATTTATGGTCTTCATCAAGCATCTAGAAATTGGTTTGCAAAGTTATCGTCGGCCTTGGAAGATTATGACTTAAAAATATGTAAAATCAAACACTCATTATTTGTTTATGAGCAAGGCTCGACATTTCTACCAGTATTGGTATATGTAGACGACATAATACTCGCTGGTAACAATGCAGATCAATGCGAGCAGTTTAAAAGCTATTTGAACCAGTGTTTCTACATCAAAGATCTCGTCAAGCTCAAATAATTTTTGGGAATTGAGGTTGCAAGGTCACCAAAAGGATTGTTTCTAAATAAAGAAAGTATGTACCGGACATATTTAAAGAAGCTGGGTTATCAGAGGCTAGGCCAAGTCCTACTCCCATGGAGCAACGTCACCAATTATCAGAAGAAGGAAGTGAACCCCTTCTCGATCAATCTCAATATAGGAGGTTAGTTGGGAAATTATTATACCTAACCATTACAAGGCCGGGCCTTACTTAAGTTGTCCATATTTTAGGTCAATTCATGCAAAATCCAAAACAAAGTCATTGGGCACATACTATTCGGGTGCTTAAATATTTAAAAACCAATCCTGGGCAAGGAGTATTGCTGCCATGTAATAACAGTTTGCAGTTAAAGGCATATTGCGACTCAAATTGGGCAATCTGTCCAATGACTCGTAGTTCTATTTTAGCATATTTTGTAATGTTAGGGACAACACCTGTAACATGGAAATCCAAGAAACAAACCAAGGTTCCTCGGTCATCTGCTGAAGTAGAATATAGGTCAATGACGAACACAACGAGTGAAATCATTTGGTTGAGAGGGCTTTTAAATTTCTTACAGGTACCACAAACAATGCCCTCAGAGTTATTTTGTGATAACCAGGTTGCATTGCATATTGCATCCAACCCAATTTTTCATGAGCGTACGAAGCACATAGAAGTGGATTGTCACTTTGTGCGCAAACGTATTGCCTCGGATGACTTGATCACTTGTCATGATTCAACAAAAGCTCAGTTAGCAAACATGTTCACTAAAGCGTTGGGACAACGAGATTTTCATACATTCCTTGGAAAGATGGGCATTTGTAATCCATATGCGCCACCTTGATGGGGAGTATCAGCAGGAATAAGAGAGTTATACTAACTAATGGATAAGTAACTCATCCTTGTAGATAAGTCATTAATGTAAATAAGATTATCACAGGCTGTAGATATAGTTCATCCAGGATGGCCTCTTGTATGTATTTAAATTGTACCATGACTGCAACAAATTGATGAGTTAATTCTTCTCAAATAAACTCTAGTTTTCACAAATACTTATACACATTATCTAATGAACGAGTAAAAAAGAAGTGTCATCAATTCCAATTGAAACGTTAAAAAACCTATTCATCTACCCATTTTTAAGTAAGTTAAATTGTTACTTTATTTATTTATCTAAAAAAAATTCTTTCCTTTTATATGAAAAAATTTACTTTTTTATTAAAAGTACTAAATATTATTTTTAAATACCTATAAGTATATTATTTTTGAAAATAGGGCCCCCGAATTTTGGGGCCTAAGGCACAAGCTTTACTGTAAAAATTGCACGGGGCGCCCTATTTGGTCGCCCCGATTTAACCTATACCCATTTTTTAAAAAAGTTTTAACTTATACCCACTTTTTAAACAACTAAAGCCCCCTTTCTCCTCCTCCTTCGTTTTCTTCTTCTTCTTCTTCTTCTTCTTCTTCTTCTTCTTCTTCTTCTTCTTCTTCTTTCTTCTGTTGCTGTTGGTGCTGCTATGAAACTCAGTTCATGGGATGATTGCCATAAGTATGTTTATCAGATTATTTAAAAACAAAGTATAAATAATTACATAAGTTAGTAGACAATAATTTGTGAATATTTCCACGTAATATGTTCTTTTCACGTTTATTGTTTTCAAAATTTATGGTTTCGATATTGTTGGCAATCTGATTATTTTATAGTAGTAATACACTATGAAAGAATAAGGTAATTATTTATCTAGTATGTTAGAAAGCTTTTTCAAAAACTTCAGCTTATATAGTGCTGAAGTTTTTACAAATGAACTAAATAACTTCAGCATCTTCTGCTTAAGTTTTTGAAAAAACTTTATGACAAAACTAATGAATCCAGGACAAAAAAACTTCAGCTTATATAGTGCTGAAGTTTTTACAAATGAACTAAATAACTTCAACATCTTCTGCTGAAATTTTTAAAAAAGCTTATCCAGGACAAAAAAACTTCAGCTTATTTAGTGCTGAAGTTTTTACAAATGAACTAAATAACTTCAGCATCTTCTGCTGAAGTTTTTGAAAAAGTTTTATGACAAAACTAATGAATCCAGGACAAAAAAACTTCAGCTATTTTAGTGCTGAAGTTTTTACAAATGAACTAAATAACTTCAGCATCTTCTACTGAAGTTTTTGAATAAGTTTTATGACAAAACTAATGAATCCAGAACAAAAACACTTCAGCTATTTTAGTTCTGAAGTTTTTACAAATGAACTAAATAACATCAGCATCTTATCCAGGACAAAAAAACTTTAGCCCCGTCTATTAGAATGCTGAAGTTTTGCGTGATTGCCTTTGCTACTTCAGCCCCGTATGCTGAAGTTACGCGAAAAAGTGGATACGCTTGCAATTTTTTTTTGCAAAGCGGGCACAAGTTAAAACGTGACCCAAAAAGCGGGTATAGATGCAGATCCCCCAGCTTTACTACTGATAAGGTTAGAGCAGGCCCTGACCAAACAACCCCATAGAGTTTTCCTATAAAGTATTCCCTCCAGTCCACAATAAATGGCCAATTTGCCTTGGGCACACCCATTAAGGAAATACTAAATTCTAGACAAAAATAGTTAGTTTGACTAAACTAGCCTTAATTAAATATTGCAGCATAATTTAATGTGATGAGTAAAAAACTTTTTTAGGGATACATACGTAAGGGCAATTTTGGAAAAGCAAATTGAATTTTTTCTTGATTATATTAATGGACACTTATTTTGGACCAAAATAAAAAGGCAAATTAGTCACTTCTTGTTGACCGGAGGAAGTATAAACTTTGAGATACAATTTCCTTGTTTGTTTTTAATTGGTTTCGTTCTCATTTTTTTGCTGAATTTTGTTTATATCATTATTACTTTCCTTATTATTGCAAGTTATACTACATTTTTCATCCACAAATAAGGAGGAAGCAGAAAATTATGCCCTTACATGACCAGTCAAACTATCTGCTTCAGATTTCTAGAGAAAAAACAAACTGCTGACGTGGTAAAGGGGTATATTATTATTTTTTCCACAGCGAGCTTATCAATAATTTATGACAGAAAGGTTTTTTCACCTAAAAAAGACATTTGGTATGGAGAAATTCATGTACCATAATTTTGGAAGAGAAAGACCGCCTCCTACTTGCTTGGCCAATGTAACCTGCCATTGACTTTGACTCATTTTGACCTTGGGTCTACGCTATACTTCAATTCTATTTGGAAGTTGAAAAGTATAATTTATTCATGAAGAGGTTTTCATTTTTCTTTTCCCCCCTCTTTCGTCTTTTATTCCCCCCCTCCCCACCATCTTACCCCCCCCCCCCCCTCCCCCAAAGTCCTATGTCCACATATATGTGGAACGACTATCTGGAGTACTTTTTACTAATTGGTCATTGTTTTCCTAAGAGTATGATGTAAATATATTTTCAGAGGCAATTTATGTTACGACCACAAATACATATACTTTGTTGACATTAAATTGAACTCTATTTTAAAACGTAGTAACAAGCTGTTTTTTACTGTATATTGTTGAAACGAACGAAAAAATGGATATTGAAGTAGCTCCAATAGAAATGAAATGACATGTTTAAGTTCTTGGGCTGCCATTATATTGTATATTTAAGTTCTCACGAGATTCAAAAAAAAAAATATTTTTGGTATATTATACACAAATTTAATTTTAAATCACAAAATTCAAAAGTTTCATTTACCTTCTTCATTAAATTTTGTGTTTAATTAAATTAAGAACATAAAATTGTGTGATCATTCCTTCTAAATAAAAATGTTGAATTTTCCATGCGGGGGATATGTTTTTATTTCTTTATTTCAAAAAAACGGAAAAGGGTCATATTTTCTCCTGTACTTTTCAAAAAGGGTTATATTTGTCCTTCATTATACTTTTTTGATATATTTATCCTTATCGTTATACTTTATGATCATATTTATCCCTGTACTCTTCAAAAAGGATTACATTTACCCTTCGTTATACTTTTTTGATATATTTATCCTTAAAGTTGTACTTTAGGATCATATTTGTCCCTCATCCATTAAATCCCCATGTCCCACATTTGTTTTCCTATATAGCGCCTATGTGGATTTTTTTTCCTCCAATTTAAATATGGCCACATATTTGAGATAATTTAACCCGCCCACCCAATTAAACCAGACCCGCTAACTAAAATAAACCGAAATCCTAATTCTCAACCCCCCACTCGTCCATGTCTCTTCTCCGGATCTGCTTCATATTTTTCGGGTAGCAGCGGCAACCTATCAAATCAAGTTCGAGCGAGAAAATTTTGGACAGTGAGTGATCGAAACTATAGTGTTACCTCTAATTCATCTAACGGCAACAACTCGGTTCAATCACGCTTATAGACGCTATTCAAAACTTCACTCATCTTGACATTTTCTTAAATAAACTTGAAATTTTTCTTCGAGTTTTAGGCTTCTATCAGTGCTCTATTTTATGCATTGACCTTTGTCATTAACTCCATTGTTGTGCAACTTCTCGTAATTTACTTTGGTTACTGCAATAATTGTGAGATGTATCAAATTAGTGATTTTGTGTTCAAAGTTCTTGTTTGCCAATATGTTGCCTTTGCTATCCGAAAAATATGGAGCTGAAAAAGAACTTTATCTTAAATAGGTGACCATATTTAAATTGGGTGGGCAATTTATATTATCTTAAATAGGTGACCATATTTAAATTGGAAGAAAAAGAAATCTACATAGGCGCCATGTAGGAAAACAAAGGTGGGACATGGGGATTTGATAGATGAGGGGAAAATATGATCCTAAAGCATAACTGTAAGGATAAATATGTCAAAAAGTATAAAGAAGGACAAATATAACCCTTTTTAAGAGTGCAGGGACAAATATGATCCTAAAGTATAACGGTAAGGATAAATATATCAAAAAAGTATAACGAAGGACAAATATAACCCTTTTTTAAGAGTAGAGGGACAAATATGACCATTTTCCGTTGAAAAAGACACTGGGATAGGGGGACGCAGAAAATAGGGAAAGGAATTACAAGATGGGAAAACATACTATTATCAACAAGGTGAAAGTTTAGATAGCCAACCAACCAAGTAAATGATACGTTAGAACAACAACAATGAAGATTGGTTTAATTAAGTATCCCGTACATTCTCACTGCGTAGTCAAGGATAGTGTTCCCTTTAATTTCCCTGCCCTTAGGGGAACTCTAATAAGCAAAAATAGGAAGCAGATCAGGAAAGAGATAGCTTAGCAAGACGAAGAGTATGCAAATTTATTTCGACCTTCGCCTATACTTCTTTTCTTAAAGCTCCTTTGGTACTAAGAGTCACTGGTCATATATAACTGGGATGAAATTAAAATTGTAGTCCATCTAATATGAAGTGTTGAGTGTGCGCAAACCCTACTAATTATGTCACGACCCAAAAAGCACAAGTCGTGATGGCACCTAACTCAACCCGCTAGGTAAGCCAACTAACAGAAAATACAACTCAACTGAGATTATAAGAAAATAGAGAATAGATGACTGAACATTTAGAAATTTACCCAAGACCTAGTAGTACGACTCATGAGCTTCTAAGACTTGGAATTTACTAAGCTGGTACGAACAAATACATGTTCTATCTAAAAGATACATAAACAGAATAGTAAAACTAAGCTACCAAGGACAAGAGGCAGCTATATCCGGAATGCGCGAACATCTTTGGAATCAGCACCCGACATCACCAGTAACTCTGCTCCAGAAATCTGTACACATTGTACTGAAGTGCAGTATTAGTACAACTGACCCCATGTACTGGTAAGTATTTTGTCTAATCTCGTTGAATTAGTGACGAGGCTTTTAGTTAAAAGATGCTTATTGTTATAACCTGTATATTAGATTAACAGTAAAAGTTGTTCAAAGCGTAACAGATAAAAGTATATACAACTCGGCGAGACAGTCAACAATTACTAAAAGGAATCACAGTAGAAGATTTATAATCTTTCCTGGTATGAGAAGTATATCCAAGATATCGAGTCAAACGGCACGGTAACACCCTTCGTGCTTCTATCTCTGCCTCACCACGCGCGCGCGCGCGCGCGCGCGCACGCACGCGCGCACACACACACACACACACACACATATATATATATATATATATATATATATATATATATATATATAACGTTTTAGGTTAAAACATAAATTTTAAAAAATATGAAAAATAATTTTTAAAAATAGTGGGCCGGCCCATGGGGCTCGTGACCCACGTAGGGCTGGGTTGGGCTGATCATTTTAAAGCACGTCGAAAGTCGAAACAGTGGAGGGGCCCAGCCCAGCCCATCAAATGCCAAGGCTCGCATGGGCTGGGCTATGTCGGGTTGGGCCAGGTGGTACTGACAGCTCTAATAGGAGATAACAGGTACCTCGTAAAATTAGTCAAGATACGCGTAAACTAACACAGAGGGAGTACAAATTACAAGTTTACAACTAACGGTACCTGTGACCGCAATGTTCCAGTGCAGTTGCTATTTCTTTGATTTGCTCTGCTTCAAAACTTCCCATGCTACCGAAACACAAAAACACTACAGATAAATCCGGTTGCTCATTTAACAACTCGATAATACTTTCAATTTCGGACGGATTATTTCGAAAATGACCACTTCTTGCAAAACTAACCACTGGACCAACTGGATAAATTGTTGGAACAATCTCAGAATCCATTAAAGCCTGAAGAGAAAAAGAATTCAAGCTCGAAAAAACGTAGTTAATAATAATCCCTTTACGTCTCTTTAAATCGACGAATTCCACTCAAAAACCAAATGTTGAAAGCAATTACTTGAATTCAATAAATGTTTAAGGTCAAAACTTTAAATAGGACATGGATTTTAAAACTTAATGAAATTAGTANACACACACACAACACAACACCACACACACACACACACACACATATATATATATATATATATATATATATATATATATATATATATATATATATATATATATATATTGTGATAAATCAATTAGCACGGCAACATCCTTCGTGCGTTCAACTCATCTTCCCAAATGTACGAGTAACAAAACCAACCAGATGACAGAAATATTGATAACATGAATTACAAAGTAGGAAAGACGCAAGTAACAACAATGGACCAAGATACACATGTGGCAATAGTAAAAGACTAAGTGGAAAGCACGTGAGTAATAGCAACAATTGGAAAACAAGGAATATCAACTTCAATTAACTAGCATAGCGGAGGCCTAAGTACAACTATAACAAATAAGACGGGAATACATAATCTTTACAAGTTGGCAAGTAAGGGCATGAATGGCTAACATGGTGGAAGGATTATACTAAGTGCTACAGAATAGGTACAACATGAGTATAATTATAAAAGCAGAAAGTAGGCACGGTATTTGCAAGTTAAGCAAGTAGAAGGTATGAGCAACACAACAACAATTGAAATAGAGATCAATGACAGAACAATAGCAACAAGTTACATCAGGTTTATAATTATGACAATAACAGTTCAAGGTAAAGACATGAATGTACACACAGAAAACTGATATCAAACATAATGCATGTCTCTCATCCTCGCCTGCACGGAAACATCCATCGTGCCATGACCTCGCGAAAACACACAATCATAACAATATAAATAAAATGGCATGGCATCACCCTTCGTGCTTTACACTCTTCCTCACATGATAATGAATATAAAATGGCACGACATCACCCATCGTGCTTTACACTCTTCCTCACATGATAATGAATATAAAACGGTACGGCATCACCCTTCGTGCTTTACACTCTTCCTTAACAAGCATATGAATATCAATAAAATGGCAAGGCAGGAAGTATAAATAACATCGAGGAGAGTGTTCAAACAAATATTCCAAACAAATTATCAATCACTGATTTCCAAGCCAACAATGATTCAATGAACCCTCAAGGGCCACATAATTCAAGTACATCCACAAATCCCACAATTTATCAACAACACAAGTATGGTGTAACGACCAGACTTTTTGTTTTAAAAATTAACGTCCCGTTCAGCGACTTAAGACCTCGAGAAGCTTTGTAATGTATATTATGACTTGCGCGCGTGCTCGAGTTGGGTTTTCGGATGATTTGAGACTTAATTGAAAGAACAATATATTCTTGTTTTGGAAGCTTAAATGAAAAGAGTTGACCGAAGTTTGACTTTTATGCAAACAACCCTGGAATAGAACTTTGATGGTTTCAATAGATTCTTATGGTGATTTCGAAATTGGAAATCTCCTACTATCAAAAGGATTGCTTACTTGCTTCATGAATCACTTGAGTTTACTGCTGTTTTAATAAATCCATAACTGATTATATCATTGGACCACTAGTAAGTGTCGAAGTCGACCTCTCGTCACTACTTCTTCGAGGTTAGTTTGGATACTTACTGGGTACACGTTGTTTTCGTACTCATACTACACTTGTTGTGCATTTTTGCACAAGCACATGTACGTCTAGTGGACTCGTTGGACACAGCAGCATGGTTGATACGGAGACTTAGATGAGCTGCATCTCTTGAGACGACCCGCAGCCAGCAGAGTCTCTTTCAGAGTATTGTATTTTCCTTTACTGCCCAATTTATATTCCGGACAGTTATTGTATTACATTTTATTTCCTAGAAATTGCTCATGCACTCTGACACCGGGTTCTAAGATGTATAGGGGATTATTCAGTATTGAAAATTTGTTAAAGACATCATTAGTTACTCGGTAAAGTTCATTATTTTTATTTTATGTAAGGAAAAGAAATAATTTCAAAAATACTAAAATGAGGAATTAATTAACTTCGTGGTGTTGGCTTGCCTGACAGTGGTGTCCAGCGCCATCACGACCCTTAATGAATTTTGGGTCGTGAAAATATTGTATCAGAGCACTTGGTTCCCTTAGGTCTCATAGTGAGTCTAGTAGAGTCTTGCGGATCAGTACGGAGACGTCTGTACTTATTTTCGAGAAGCTACAGGGCTGTTAGGAGCACTTCCTTTCTTAATTCCTCATTTAGCACATTAGGCTCAAACATGTAAAAATTAGATAATAAATAAAACCCAACTATAATAGTTATTCTAAGCTTGAATTCTGAACCCTGAACCAGAGATTCTGGGTTCGTTCCCCAGCAGAGTCGCCAGAGCTGTCACACCTCCTTTTTCCCAAGGGGATAGGGAGTTTTTCCAAATTAAGTGACATTAATCGAAATAGGATTATTTATTTAATTTCAGAGTCACCACTTGGAATAATCTATGGTGTCCCAAGTCACTAGTTTATGTTAAATCTCAAATCGAGGAAATTTGACTCTTATTTATGGTCCGCGAACACAGAAGACCGGGTAAGGAATTTTGTTAACTCAAGAGAAGGTGTTAGGCATTCCCGGGTTCCGTGGTTTTAGCACAATCGCTCAACTATTAATAATTGGTCTAATTATCTGATTAATTGCATATTTTAAACCTATGTGCATTTTAATTCCTTTTACCGCTTTTATTACATTACTACATTTAAAGATTTTATGGAATTAATCTGAGATGAGTTACGTTGTCGTACACTCGTTGTTTATACACATAGCAAATCGCGCCACGTGAAACGCACCCGCAATCTACAACGCGTTTAATTTTATTATTATTCGAAGTGGTGGTCGAGTCACATGAAACGCACACTCGAATTAGGATTTATGTATCGTGTCTATGCCACGGGAACCGTACCCGTGGTCACGATGACTTAAAATTAATCGCGCCTAAAGCAAGCTACGATGTTCATGATTAACGTCCTAAACTAATTTGAGATTGTTTATGAGGTCATGAATTATGAAATTACTTATGGGAAAGTGTAGTAATTAGTTCTGGAAAGGTGGGCTAGCTTATAGATTACATGGAAATGGGCTAACTCTAAAAATGGATTAACAGTATGCCGCTATAGAAATGGGCCTGGCGTAATTTCAGATTATAGGCCCAAAATTTGTTTCCCTTCAAGATCAAACCCATAACCAATACAAAGGCCCAAACCTTAAGCTTACACCTAGCAATTGCTTTTCGGGTATCTTGCATTAAAAAAAAAACGTCCATGCCTATGATTCAAAGCTAACAAACCAATCAACATGGAAAATTTAAAGGAAACAATGGAATAGTTTCGTATAACTACTAAACAACATATAGGTATGGAAAGGCAATAACAGTGAAGAAGATGGAACGAATATACAAAATTGGAGAATGGATTATACACTAACTCATACAAATAATAGAGTAAGGAAACAAAGAATTGATAACAAAATTGTAAATTAGAACAAAAGTAGTTAAGGGACAAAAAGAACGAACCATCAGTTGAGCTTAAGGACGTTTCCTTTGGGATTGAATTACAGGACTTTCAACATCGACTCATCGTCCAAACAAGATTACAACTTGACTTGTCGGAACTCGACCTCGACAGACCCTCAAACTCGAACAACAATACCTCGTCATTGATTGGTTTTTAGACTGGTTTCAGGTGTTGAAACAGTCATTTTTGGCTGGTTTCTCGCAGCCACTGTTACTGCATTTTTTCCCAGCTGTTGCAGCTGATTTTCGGTGATTTTTGGGGCTGGTTCAAGGACTGTTTGAAGCTACTTCGAAGCTTCGATTTGGTGGTGTTTCAAGAGGTATTTCGAGTCTGTTTACAGCTGATTTTGTTGCTGGTTCGGCGGTTGCTGCTCTCTCGCTTCTGGCGAGTTCGCCGACGATGGAAGTGAGGGAGAAAGTTGCTAAAGTTTATGACTTGAATGCAGTAAGAAAGCCTAGCTGAAAGGGAGAAGAGATGAAGGAAATGAATGAAACAATAACATTTTTCATTCTGCTCTAATGAGCGATACAGTAGCCTTTATATATAAGAAGTTAACTTCTGACTAACCAATCTCCTACATGATTAACTTCTAATAAACTATCTAACAAACTTAACTAATCCAGCCATGTATAAATAGACTAAACTACCCTTCATACTTAAGTCACTCCTCTTTCCTCAACACTCCCCCTCAAGCTAGGTGATACAAAAACATTATGGACACCTAGCTTGGACATCAAGTACTCATATTGCACTCTAGTTAAGCCTTTAGTTAAAGCATCTGCAATTTGTTCTTTTGTGGCAACATACTCTGTCTTCACCAGCCCCTTTTGTATCTTTTCCCTTATAAAGTGACAAACGATCTCAATGTGTTTGGTACGTTCATGGAATACTGGATTTGCAGCTATCTGAATTGCTGCCTTGCTATCAGTGTGAATGGTCACAAGAAGAGCAACCGGCACTCCAATAGCTTTAAATAATCCAAGTATCCAAACTACTTCTGCCACAGTCGATGCAATGCTTCTGTATTCTGATTCTGCAGAACTCCTAGAGATAGTGCTCTGCGTCTTAGACTTACAGGACACTAGTGAGTCACCATACATAATGAAGAAGCCAGTTACAAATTTTCTAGTGAGAGGACAGGCTGCCCAGTCAGCATCACAATAGGTTGTGACTGTGTTCTTCTTCTCAGTAGACAACAGTATGCCTTGTCCAGGCTGATTTTTCACATATCTGACTACTCTTTGTGCAGGTTCCATATGAGATCTTTTGGGTTTCTGCATGAACTGACTTAGTGTCTGTACACTGAAGGCTATGTCTGGTCTTGTGACAGTCAGATAGAGTAGTTTTCCTAGTAGTCTTTGATACTTGCTAGTATCAGGTAACAACTCATCAAAGTGTTGTGCATACTTGTATGTTCATCATAGTCCTTAGTGGTTAGTTTAGTGTTGGCTTCAATAGGTGTAACAGCTGGTTTTGCATCTCCCAGCCCAAGCTCAGAGATTAGTTCCAGGGTATACTTCATTTGGTGCATTAGAATGCCTTGTTGTGACCTAGCAAACTCAATGCGAAGGAAGTATTTCAGTTCATCTAGGTCTTTCATTTTAAAGGCTTGTTGCAGTTTGGCCTTGACTTCTTCTAATAGCATCAGATCAGGTCCAGTTAGGATCATGTCATCTACATACACCAGGATAACTATAGTATGTTTGCATGTTCCTTTTATGAACAATGAGTGGTCATGTTGGCTCTGCATGAACCCAAACCTTAGTAGTGCTTCAGAGAGTTTGGCATTCCACTGTCTTAGTGCCTGTTTAAGTCCATATAAGGATTTCAGAAGTCTGCATGCTGGTCTGCTCTCCCCCTGACTCTGAAATCCTTGTGGTAGAGTCATATAGATCTCATCATGTAGATCCCCTTGTAGAAAAGCATTGTACACATGCATTTGGTGGATATGCCAATGTTCAGAAGCAGCAACAGCTAGAATTGTCCTAACAGTAACCATTTTGACTACAGGACTGAAAGTTTTCTGGTAGTCAATGCCCTCTTGTTGGCTATAACCCTTGGCCACAAGTCTAGCTTTGAACCTCTCCACCTCCCCTATGGGTTTCTACTTCACTTTATACATCCACTTACAGCCAATGGGTACTTTATTAGCAGGCAAAGGTACCACATCCCAAGTATGATTGGATTCTAAAGCAGCAATTTCAGCTTGCATTGCATCAACCCACCTGGGATCCTTGACTACTTATTCAAATGTAGTAGGTTCTACTATTGAAGAAAAAGCAGCTAGATAGCATTGCTACTTAGGAGATACACCATCATAGGAGATGTAGTTAGCAATAGAGTAAGGAACAGATTTGTGACTTGGACCTGTCATAAAATCCTTCAACCTGATAAGAGCCTGCTTGGTCCTCGCATATCTTCTCAGGGCAGTAGTGTGTTGATCAGCAGAAAGCAATAAGTTTGACACTCGTTCAGTGGTACTAGATAGCTGCTCTAGTTCCTCCTGTCTTGAGCCATCACCTGCAGGTCTTAGATTAGTAGAGGCAGAAGGAGAAGGTGCATGTCCTGAACTGTGAGGCTTATGGGAAGTTGATATACAGTCTGCACCATAAGTAAGAGGATCAGAGGACAAAAACACAGGTGAAGATGAATGAGACTCCTTAAAGGGAAAAATATCCTCCCTCAAGGAGACATCCCTATTGATGAAGAAACAGTTAGTAGCAAGATCCAGTAACACATAACCCTTTTGAGTATCAGAAAAACCCATAAGAACAGCAGGTTTAGCCTTGGGAAGGAGCTTATCTGTCTCTTGAACTTGCTTGGCATAACATGAGCAACCAAGAACTCTCAGATGCTCCAATGTAGGTTCCTGTCCATATAGCAGCTCAAAGGGAGATAAGCCATTGAGAACAGAAGTTGGCATTTTATTGATAATATAAACAGCTGCAATAACACAGTGACCCCAATATTTAATAGGAATATGTGCTTGAAATCTCAAGGCCCTAGTTACCTCTAGAATATATATGTGTTCCTCTTAGCAACTCCATTTTCCTGAGGGGTGTATGCGTAAGTATTCTGGTGAATAATACCATATTTTTGAAATAGGGCATGACAGACAGAATTGACAAACTCAGATCCATTATCAGACCTGACTGCCTTTAGAGCTTTGTTGAATTGAGTTTGAACAAAGACAACAAACTGAGTAAGAACTACACAAACATCAGACTTTAGTTTCAAGAGGAACAACCAAGTCATTCTGGAGAAGTCATCAACAACTGTTAGAAAGTATCTATGACCATCAAATGTTGCATATTTGTAGGGACCCCAAACATCAACTGTGACGATCCGACCCGTCGTCTCATGAGTTACCGCTCCATTTTCCCCATTTCTGCTTCTTTATGCTTCGTTATCCGTGTTTTTATGTGGTCGAGTTGATTGGTTTGGGTTCGGAGTGAATTTGACAAGAAATGAGACACTTAGTCTCTTTTAAGAAGACTTAAGTTGGCAAAGTCAACCGGACGTTGACTTATGAGTTAGAGGGCTCTGATGTGAGTTCCGATGGTTTGGTTAGCTTCGGGTGGTGATTTGTGACTTAGGAGTGTGATCGGAAGTGGTTTTGGAGGCCCGGAGTAGAATTAGGCTTGAATTGGCGAAGTTAGTATTTTGGCGAATTCCGGTTGGTAGGTGAGATTTTGATCCGGGGGTCGGAATGGGATTCCGAGAGTTGTTGTAGCTTCGTTATGTGATTTGGGATGTGTGTGCAAAATCTCAGGTCATTTGGATGTGGTTTAGTTGGGTTTTTGATCAAATGCGTGTTTCGGAAGTTTTTGGAAAACTTAGGCTTGAATTTGATGTGAATTGATGGTTTTGGTGTTGTTTGAGGTGTTTTGATGATTGGAACAAGTTTGGATGATGTTTTAGGATGTGTTGGTGCTTTTGGTTGAGGTCCCGGGGGCCTCGGGTGATTTCGGATGGTTAACGGGAAGTTTTGAACTTGGGAGAATTGCAGAAAATGCAGCAGCAGGTGCAGGCAGATTTTTGCCTTCGCGATCGCGAGAAGGCCCTCGGCGTTCGCGTAGAATATGTTTGGGTGGCCCTAAGTTTATGCTTCGCGTTCGCGTCTGGTGTCTCGCGTTCACGGAGGGTCCTTGTGGTTGTGCTTCGCGTTCGCATAGTGATGTTTGGCGCGTGAAGGTCCCAGAGCCATTGCTCTTCACGTTCGCGTATAAGGTATCGCGTTCGCGTAGGTTCAGAGGCCCAAAGCATCGCGTTCGCGGGTGTGCAGACACGTTCGCGAAGGGTAATTTTGGTCAAGGAAATATTTGTGCATCGGGAACGCAGGGGTTTGACCGCGTTCGCGTAGAAGGGATTCCAGAAGCTGGGCAGAAGGTTTTTAAACATTTCATCCGCGAGCTTAAGTCATTTTTCCACCATTGTTGAGTATTTTGAGAGCTCTTTGGGAGAAATTGGAGAGGGATTCGAAGAAGATTGATTGAAGGTAATTTTCATGAACCAAAAACGTGATTATAATGTGAAATTAACCTAGAAATTCATGGAAATTTAGCTAAAATTGGAAGAACTAGGGCTTGGGATTTTGAGATTTTAAATTGGGATTTGAAGGGCCATTTGAGGTCGGATTTGAGAGATTTTGATATGTATGGACACGTGGCGAGATAAGGAAACCGTTGTTCCTTTAGCATATTGTGACATACTCGCTCTGGTTTTGGTCAGATTCGTCGCGCGAGGAGGCCGATTTGATAGGCAAGGGCATAGCGAGATAGAGTTTTGGCCGGTTTGAGGTGAGTAATGAATGTAAATGATGTCCTGGGGGTTTGAAACCCCTGATTTGCACATCGTAGTGCTATATTGAGGTGAGACACGCATTTGATGATGAGCGCAGGGTCGTTTAATACTGGGAATTGTGACTTGGTCCGTCCCGAGTGATGTTCTTACCGCTTATTTGATTGAAGCCTATTTGTTATCATCATTATTTGTATTGATTTTAATATTTGGGCTTCGTGCTAACTATTTGAACCCTTTGGGGAGTTTTTATCACTATATCCTCACTGTATGGATTTATTACTTGAACTCAGTCGTACCGTTTTCTACTATTTTACAACTCAGCCATATTTACTCGGATTTTAAAACTAAAAGATATACTAAATGATGTTTTGGGATGAGCACTACTATTTTGTTATTGCCCGAGAGGCTTATGTGATTTTTCTGGACTGAGTATGGGATCGGGCTGCGCGCCGCAGCAGTATTATATTGATATTGATACCAGGCCGAGGGCCTAGCTGATGCCACGAGATGGCTTGATATTGCGCTTGGGCCGTAAGGGGCCCCTCCCGGAGTCTGCACACCCCCAGTGAGCGCCTTCGATGATAAATAAATGGATCGGGCTGCACGCGCAGCGGGTACTAGAGAGTACCGTACTATGTGTTGCATTCCTTTATTTGGTTATCATTTATTTGCTTATCTGTTGTAGCTTTCCCATGTTTCTACTTCACTGGTTTATTGATTTCATACTACTTGGTTTAAACTGCCGTATTATAGATTACAATGTGTTTATCCATGATTTCTTATTCTCAACCTTTATTTATGTTTATTACTCACTGGGTCGGAGTACTCACATTACTCCCTGCACCTTGCGTGCAGATCCAGGTGCATATGAGGTTAAGTGAGGATTCTCTGTTGAGCAGCGCATATCTGGGAGCATCGAGGTAGTTGCATGGCGTCCGCAGCCCTGATCTCTCTCTTCTATCCTTGTTTTCATTTCGTATTCCCCTAGAGTGACATGTATTAGATTTATAAACCTGTATTAGAGGCACTGACTTGTGACACCGGATCTTTTGGGCTATGTAGTAGTATTGTTATCTCAAATTCCGCACATTTAACTCTTGTTTCAGACTTCTAATATGTTGATTTGGTAATTTAATGGTGTTAGCTAATAATGAACTGTATAATGAAGTGGGTTAAGGTTGTTAATTGGTCGGGCTTGCCTAGCAGTGTGTTGGGTGCCATCACGACCGGGGTTGGGGTCGTGACAAGTTGGTATCAGAGCCTAGGTTACTAGGTCTCACGAGTCATGAGCTGGTTTAGTAGAGTCTCACGGATCGGTACGGAAACGTCTGTATTTATTCTCGGGAGGCTGCAGAACCTTTAGGAAAACTTCATGTCCTTGAAATTCTTGTCGTGCGACTTTGTTGACCCGAGAACTAAACTTCTCTTTATTCTATTCTCTCATAGATGGTGAGGACTCGTGCTACCGGACGAGGTGGACGACCACCAGTACCACCCACGGAGGCCACCAGAGGCCGTGGATGCGGTCGTGGTCGTGGCAGAGCCAAAGTAGCGAAGGCAGCATCTGTTGATCCACCAGCTGCCCCAGCTCCGGATCAGGCTCCAGCAGCACCAATTCAGGCACCAGCTGTGCCCATCGTGATTCCGGGTCTTTAGGAGATGTCACACCTCCTTTTTCGCTACTACACCCCGTGAAGGGTATATAAAAGGAGTTTTTTCCAATTAAAGGACAATCGAAACAGGATTCGTTTATTAAGAGATTCAGAGTCGCCACTTGGGAGATTTATGGTGTCCCAAGTCACTGGTTTGAATCCCGAATCGAGGAAGGGTTTGACTCTATTTAACAGTCGCGAACCAGAAATCCAGGTAAGGAGTTCTGTTAACCCGGGAGAAGGGGTTAGGCACTCCCGAGTTCCGTGATTCTAGCACGGTCGCTCAACTGCTATATTTGGCTAAAGTTTGATTTTAATACATGTTATCCTATTGTGCAATTTTAGAGTTATTCGCCGCTTTTAATAAAAAAAATTTAAGAAAGTGAACGTCGTTTAAAATATGTTTTCGGATCACGTCACATGAAATGCACACCCGTATTTAGGAAGGTACAATTATTAAAAACGCGCCTAAGGCGACTAACGTATTATTGTATTATTAACTTTGCGGGAGGCCATGAAAATTCGCTAAATGGCACGTCCAAATTCTACGTATTTTAATATAGACATTTAAAGAGGGCCACGAAATTTATGAATTTTATTTGGCGTGGCGCACCTCATTTTATTTTTTAAAGGCCATCCTAAAAGGGACTATTATTTTCTAGTATGGATTGTCTCTAAAAGGGTCCTAATTAATTAACATTATTAATTGCTGTTATTAAAAGTATACAAGGAATTTGGGCCTCAAGTTCAAGTCCACACTTGAACAAGAGGAAAAACCTCTTAATTCAAGTATGCTACTTAACTAGAAGGCCCAAAACTCATGTTACAAATTATTTCAAAAAAAAATCAGTGAATCTAAGCCCTTAGCATTTTTTGGGGCTTCAAACTTAGTCCAGGAGGAAACCAAACTCAGTCAGCCTCATGTTGGGCCCTGTACTGATAATTCCAGGCCCAAACTTAACAGCTGGACTTAATGATTTGCACGTGCCTGCCAGTCTCAAATCCAAACACATTTATTTGAATATTAGCAAACTCAATATTGAAACACTGATATTTGATTTGATTTTTTTTATTTTTAAACTCAGCTTCCTTTATCTATTTACCTACTATCGAATTTTTGAATGTTAACAATAGCTTAAACTTCATTTATCACCAAAGGCCAAAACTGGAAACATTTGCCTGAACTTAGTAAATTAATTTTGAATGTAAATGCCAAATACATCTACTGAAAAAACAATTTAATTGTATAATCTGATGGAGGTTCAACTCCGATGACCTTCAAATCTTAACTGATAATGTTATTTAGTACCCTAAGTAATAAGCTGGCTATAGCTATCAAAACGAACATTAATCCAATGAAACGAGTAAATGAAAATGCATCAGTCCATAGTCCATTGTTTATGTTAATACAAACCAAAATAAACTAATACTAGATAAACACACATCAACTAGCATCTATTTAACTACAGACTAGGATAATCCAAACGAGCACAGATCTGGAGGTAAATGCGTGAGTATTTTTCATTTCATTTCCAACTCAAAGCTACATCAAGGCAAATTCAAAGTGTGTACCTGGAATTATAATGAAATAGAAGAGAAGAAGAGAGTCAGCAGTGGCTAACTAACAGCAACAGGTCCAATTTCAATCCCAGAACAATGTCAAAACACCCATGAACGATTTGTAGAAGGATAGACACCAGTAAATCACTGAACACAGATCAGATGAGACCAAACAAACTCGAAATTGACCCAAAAATCCTTCTGAACTTGAACTCACGAAATTTGAAGATGTTCAAACCATTTTTGACCTTATATAAACAGGAAAGTTGATCTAACAGCTGGAACACAAATTATCCTAAGAAAACTTCAATGGAACAGTATTTCTGGAGTTTTGTATTGTTTTTTTTTTTTTTGGTTTTTTGGGAGAACTAGGATCTAAACTGGAATTCTAAATTCTCGGATTTCAAACTCTCTGTTTTTTTGAATTTGAATTTGAAGTTTCAGATCTTCAAAACTTGCAGAAACTTTTCTTTTTTTTGGGGAGGGGGGGGGAGATGTTAAAACTTATTGAGATTTTCAGGTGCTCCCAACTTACTGTGCAAGGCAATAAAGACTGCCTTTTATAGGCAAAAACTAAGGGCAACCCTCAGATTTCTATTTTACCTTTAGTCCCTCTTTTATTTTTAGATTTTTAACTATTTAGTCCCTAAAATTTTGGCTTGTTGCCCAAGTCACTGCACTAAAACTACTGAAATTCTAATTAAACCCTCCTCTAGAAGGTTCTAGGAGATTCCAGCATTGTCTTTAATTTTAGGAATACCTACACTACCCTTGCTTTTAATCTAAAATTACTAAGACTAGCCTAACCCCCCCCCCCTTTTTTTTTACCCTAGTTAAATTTACTATGGTTAATCAAAGACTGAATTATTCAGCTATATCCAAAACCAACTAAACCAAGCCTAATAACTAATTGAAACCAAACACTGAACTAGGGAATTACTAATAACAAAAATACTGATTAAACTAAACTAAACTAATTAAAACTAACTACTAACAACAATGAGGGATTACTAGTTAATTCAAACACTGAAAAAAAAAATTTTTAAAAAATCAAGCAGTATCCAAACAGGATCGACTAAAGAATTAAAGACTATCAAACATGTATCAAAACATATTCAAAACAAAAAAAATTAAACTAATATCTAAATTACCAACACAGGATTAAACAAAACAAAACAAAACTAAAAAAAAAACAATTACAAGAACAAAGTGAAAACAAATATTGAACCAAAAAATAAAAATCAAAAACAGAATCAATCGAAAACTTACTGATTTTGGGATTTGAACTAGCTTGAACTCGAATTTGGTAGGTTCCTTGGCATTATTTGGGTTAAAATCGTCCTTAATCATGTATTTTCATGAGAAAACACATGATTAAGGGCTATTATAGCCCAAAATCAAAAACCTCAAAACATTGGGAAATTAGGGTTCTGGGGGTCGTTTTCCGATCTAAGATTCGAGAAGATCTGGTAATGTTTGAAGGTTATAGGCTATGGATTCGTGAAGAGGGAGATGAGGAGGCTGTGTGGTGTAAATTTGGGGCCGTTTGGTGGTGGCGCCGCCGTGGGCGGCGGAGGCGGCGTCACTGTTTTGAATATTCGAAAAGATGGGCTAGGAGTTGAAGGAAAATATTTGGGGCGTTGGAAAGAGGAGGAGAAGGGGAGTCGAGGGTGTAAATTTGGGAGAGTTTGGAGAACGGCCGTCGCCGTGAGTTGATCTCCGGCGGCAGCGTAAGCCGGAAGACGGTGAGGGTTATGGTTTGAGCGTGGGGTAATGAGAGATGACGGATTGGGGGTGGGGGGCTCCGACCGTTTTATATTAAAATGTCCCTAGTTCCTGACCGTTGGATCAAGGATCCTCGACGGCCAGGATCTAGCGTGACAAAACGACGCCGTTTCGATTTTAAAAAAAAAAAGGACCGGGTGGCTTTGTGGATTGGGCTGGTTTTGAAGTGGGTTTGGGGTTTGGGCTTGAGTTATATATCAGATATTGCCCCAAAAAGGTGGCCTGACCTCTTTTCTTCATTTCAATTTCTTTTTTATTTGTTTTCTTCTTTTTCTTTTTATTTATTTGAATTTTGGATTTTATTAAATGCAAAATTAAAACCTGATTTAATTCTAAAATGAATCTAATTAAATTTCCTAAAATTAACTAGATCCTAATTTTAAGAGGAAAATTAAACAAAAGTGAAAGTAAAGGAACAAAAAATGTAAAAGGATTATTTTGTTATTTTTTCTTATTTTCAACGATGTTTAATTAATCTAAAAATCTAGAATTAGGTCCTAAATGCAAGTATGCTATTTTTATAATTTTTCATTTTTATGATACCTAAAAATGCACACAAAATGCAAACAAAGCACAAAATCATGTAATTAATTCCTAAAAATTCAAATACTAAAAGAAAAATCTAATTTTAATGAATTCTACAGGAGTAATTTAAGCATGGCAAAAATCACGTGCTCACAGCTGCCCCTCTTTGCTCGGAAACACGAAGAGTTTTCGTGCAAAGATAAGTGAGCAAATACGAGCGATTTTTGCCCGTTTGAATACTCCGTGTGAAGCATTTTTTTTTTTGAAAAGTTTGACCGCACCCTGCTTCTGAGGTTGCCTACATATCCTTGGCTAAAAAGGAATCAGGTCAGTGTAGTTCGGGAAGGTCTGGTAGCTGGGACTACCATGAAGCTGTGATTTCACTGTTGCTGCTGCTGCTGCTACTACTTACTGAACCCCCTTATTACACCAAGTCAAAATAAAAAGAAGCTAGACTAATCTATGACCTATGGATTACGAAAGATCCTATCTATATCTTCAAATTTTTCCTGTGTTTCTTGTTACCTTGTTAACTTGCATTTCTTCCAGTGGAATTCCTTTGTTGTTGCCTTGAACTGTGGCTGGAGATGTTTTGCCATTTCTCCGAGTGATGCTTGACTGCTAAAATATGAAATATGTGCCTCTATTCTCCAGGCGGGCTCCTGACTGCTGGAAATTGAAATGTATGCCTCTATTCTCCAGACGGGCTCCTGATTGCTAAAATTTGAAATAAATGCCTCTGTTCTCCAGGCGGGCTCCTGACTGCCGAAACTTGAAATGTATGCCTCTGTTCTCCAGGCGGGCTCCTGACTTCAACAAAACAGACAAAAAACAAAGAAACTTTTCTGCCCCAGCTTGGTGGCTGGGCATCATATTACCAAATACTAATAAGAATTTGAGAGCTAAAATTTGAATTGTACTCCCTCTATTCTACAGGCGAGGTCCTGACTGCTGAAAATTGAAATGTATGCCTCTGTTCTCCAGGCGGGCTCCTGACTTCTGGAACTTGAAATACATGCCTCTGTTCTCCAGGCGGGCTCCTGACTACTGAAACTTGAAATAGATGCCTCTATTCTCCGGGCGGGCTCCTGACTGCTGAAACTTGAAATATATGCCTCTGTTCTCCAGGCGGGCTCCTGACTGCTGGAAATTGAAATGTATGCCTCTGTTCTCCAGGCGGGCTCCTGACTTCAACAAAGCAGACAAAAAACAAAGAAACTTTTCTGCCCCAGCTTGGTGGCTGGGCATCATATTACCAGATACTAATAAGAATTTGAAAGATAAAATTTGAATTGTACTCCCTCTGTTCTACAGGCGGGGTCCTGACTGCTGCAAATTGAAATGTATGCCTCTATTCTCCAGGCGGGCACCTGATTGCTAAAATTTGAAATAAATGCCTCTGTTCTCCAGGCGGGCTCCTGACTGCCGAAACATGAAATGCATGCCTCTGTTCTCGAGGCGGGCTCCTGACTTCAACAAAACAGACAAAAAACAAAGAAACTTTTCTGCCCCAGCTTGGTGGCTGGGCATCATATTACCAGATACTAATAAGAATTAGAAAGCTAAAATTTGAATTGTACTCCCTCTGTTCTACAGGCGGGGTCCTGACTGCTGCAAATTGAAATGTATGCCTCTGTTCTCTAGGCGGGCTCCTGACTGCTGAAACTTGAAATAGATGCCTCTATTCTCCAGGCGGGCTCCTGACTGCTAAAACTTGAAATATATGCCTCTGTTCTCCAGGCGGGCTCCTGACTGCTGAAACTTGAAATATATGCCTCTGTTCTCCAGGCGGGCTCCTGATTGCTAAAACATGAAATAAATGCCTCTGTTCTCCAGGCGGGCTCCTGACTGCTAAAACTTGAAATATATGCCTCTGTTCTCCAGGCGGGCTCCTGACTGCTAAAACTTGAAATAAATGCCTCTGTTCTCCAGGCGGGCTCCTGATTGCTAAAACTTGAAATAAATGCCTCTGTTCTCCAGGCGGGCTCCTGATTTCAACAAAAATAGACAAACAAAGAAGAATTTTCTGCCCCAGTTTGGTGACTGGGCGCATCGTGTTACCGAATATACTAGAAATTGAAAGCTAAAATCCTGAATTGTACTTCCTATGTTCTCCAGGTGGGCGCCTGACTGCTGAACTTAAAATGTATTCCCTTGTTCTCCAGGTGGGTGCCTGATTGCTGAATCTTGAAATGTATTCCCTTGTTCTCTAGGTGGGCGCCTGATTGCTGAAATTTGAAATGTATTCCCTTGTTCTCCAGGTGGGCGCCTGACTTCAACAAAACAACGAAAATTTTCTGCCCCAGTTTGGTGGCTGGGCGCATCATGTTACCAAATATTACTAAAAATTTGAAGGCTAAAATTTGAATTGTACTTTCCTTGTTCACCAGGTGGGCGCCTAACTGCTGAACTTGAAATGTATTCCCTTGTTCTCCAGGTGGGCGCCTGATTGCTGAATCTTGAAATGTATTCCCTTGTTCTCCAGGTGGGCGTCTGATTGCTGAACTTGAAATGTGTTCCCTTGTTCTCCAGGTGGGCGCCTGATTGCTGAATCTTGAAATGTATTCCCTTGTTCTCTAGGTGGGCGCCTGATTTCAACAAAACAAAGAAAATTTTCTGCCCCTGTTTCAATAAAATAAAAATCTTGTTAATATAAAATGGTGGTTAGTTGCTGGCATTCTTGCTGGATATATCCCTGCTGCTGAGCTCTTCCCTGGCCTTGCCTTGAATCGCTTTGACTTCCTGACAGACTTGCCAACTCCCCATAACTTTTGATGACTCAAGTGTTCTACACCATCCCGTGGTTTTACATTTCTGACCCCTTTATTTGAAACTTTGCATCTCCTCACAAAACTATCTAGCCAATCCACCGACGAAACTTCCGATGATCCTCTGTGTCTTACTTTGCATTTTGACATCTTTGGTATATTTTGGCCCTGTTGTGCTTTGCAACTTGGAAACTGGTAGTTAGCCTTGACATCCTTTCCACTTTGTTTCGGACAAGACCGACGTTGAAAACATCTTAAAGAACAGACCTCAAAAAGAATGAAATGCAATGACCTTGAGAGTTAAGGATAAAGAGAATCCAAAACCGGACGATTTATAAAAAGGAATGAAAAGAAAAGAAACTTATCTGAGAGGAACAGCTGGTACCATTGAACATGCCATGCATTTCGGACTAACCGGCCCAATCTGTCCAACCAATCAACTTTCCATTGCTACGCTTTGTTGCCCCAGAATTCCATAACCTGATTTCTTCAACCAAACCCTAACCTTGTTCATCATGTAGCGTCTTAAACAGCTTTCACCCACAAACCTATCTCGCTTGCTCATCTGAAAACTCACATTCGCCTTAAGGTGCCCGCGAGGGTTTTCACCAATAAGACTCTCTCATTTTAATTTCTCTCAACTCACTTCGCTTTATGGTGCCCGTGAGGGTTTTCACCAATAAGACTCTCTCATTTTCATCATGTTTTGTTGCTTGAACTGGAGTGTTGTCCCTAACATAAATTACCTCTTCTTGCTCGATTTGGCATTCCCTGAAGATTGATCAGAAGGTCTTTCTTTGGACCGTAATGCAGGCTTTGGACGGGGTTAGAAAGAAAGGGTATCAAAGGCTCAAAAACAATTCGACGTGGGTTCAAAACTACAACTTTCGGAATCAAATTTCTTGCACAACCACAACTTCTGCCCCAGTTTCTTCCTTGGGGACTTTTGGACTTTTATTTCAGTGTGACTGAACCTCAGAGAGAGGCTGCCTACGTACCCTTTCGGGATCAAGTCAAACGTAGTTCAGGTGATAGGAATTACTTTGTTGTTGTGATTCTTCTTTTCTTTTCTTCCTCGTTCTCTTCTTTTCTTTTCTTTCTTCCTTTTTCTCTTTTTGTTGTTTTGTTGTTTTTTTTTCTTCTTTTCTTTTTCTTTTTCTTCTCTTTTTCTTTTTTTTCTTCTTCTTTTTTTTTCTTCTTTCTTCTTCCTTTTCTTCTCTCTCTTTTCACTCTTTTCTTTTCTCTTTTTTCCCTTACTTATCTTTCACGCTTGTGTTTCTGATCTTTGCTACTGATTCCCAAAGGATAAAGTGTTTAGATAGCAGAACAAAATGCCTTCGTCATTCCAATCTCCAAAACATGCCAAGTACAGTAATCATAATTAAACAAACCGAGGAACACATGTATAACATCTTTTGATAGTACCAGACTTGATAACCATATCCACACATTCGCCTTCTTCATTTGTTAAACACAAAGCATCATTGGACAACACTCTTGTCACGATGAACGACCCCTACCAATTTGGGGCGAACTTTCCTTTGGCCTCAGCCTGATGTGGAAGGATACGTCTTAACACTTGCTGACCTACTTCAAACTTCCGTGGACGCACCTTCTTACTATATGCTCTTGCCATTCTCTGTTGATACAATTGGCCATGACACACTGCTGCCATTCTTTTCTCATTGATCAAACTCAATTGCTCAGGCGGGTTCTGACCCACTCATCATCGTCATGTTCCAATTCATCATCACACTGAATTTCTTGTATTATTACTTCAGAATTAGACCGACTTTTAAGACTGGGCCGAAGATTCCTCATGCATGTCATGTCATTGAGACCAGCATAGAAAGAACTGTAAAAGAAAGAAAAGAAAAACAAAAATGAAACTATCAGGAATGAAGAAGAAGGGAAATTGCATTTTACTGAAATTGAAGATAACAAGGTTTAACACGTTCAAACGGACGGAACGTAGAACCTGAATCACAACCCTGGAATAGACAACTAAAGGAAAATCAAAACCCACTACCAAAACTCCCTCCGAGTAGGAAAAGGAGTAGCTTCCCAATTGTTGATCTTCACATTAGGCCTGACGAAATGCACTTCTTCGTCACCAGAACCTCCCCCAATTTCCACCGTGTTTACTTCATCAAATAAACTTTGGACCCTCTCAAATCAACTCCTCATCAATGACAACCACAGGCTTTGGAATTGCTGACACCGAATGCTTCACTGCCCCCGGCTTAACAATGACGGGTTCTGTGTGGGCACCCTCCACAATCACGACAGGCTTGTTCGACTCTTGTTTCGTTGCAACCTCACTTGGGGACCCTTTCTTGACTACCGAAGATGGCTCACTGTCTGTCCCGCCCAACCTGATCACTGATTTCCCACTTGTTGACTTTTCAACCGGCCCGACCTCACTGGACCGAATCATCATGACGGTCTGTGAAGGCTTCTTAGGCTCCCCTCCCTTATGCACTATCTCGACCATATTTTTCTCATGATGGGCCGACAATGGATTCTGGTTGATATCGGGCGCCTTTTTTGCCCATGCTTGATACATCTTGGCCATCTGTTGTTTCAGTTTATACATCTCCTCTTTCATCACATTAACGTCCAACTCTTCCACCTCTCTCGAAGGATCGATAACACTCGCGTCAAGTTCCTGGTTGGCCATGATCAACTTGTTTTTTTTTTGTTCTTTTTTGTTTTGACCGGGTGTTGTAGGAATGGGTTGCCAGAATGCCAGTCAACTAACCACCTACCTGGACTCATCATCAACAACAACTTTGTTAGCAATTAGAGCATAAATAGATAGGTAGCCGCACATTGGGGAATGAATGCACCTAAGCAGTTAACCATTTCTATTATGCCTTTGCTTGGTTGCATGCGTCATCCCGGCTTTCCTTTTTGTATATTTGCCATGCCTTTTCTCTCATTCTTCCCTCTTGTTTTTCCATTGTTTGTTTCTTGCCTTTTCCCCTTTTCTTTTGCTTTTCTCTCTTATTTTTCTCCTTTTTTCCTTTTTCTTTCGTTTCCTCTGGCCTCGGTTTTTTCTTGTTCCTATTCTCTCCTTTCCTCAAAATTGTTTTTCCGCTCTTTTCTTTCCTTTTCTCTTGCTCCCTTTTTATTTTCTCTTGTTTGCCTTTTTGTTTTTGGTTACGGTCGAATCCTATGGAGATTGCCTACGTATCATGACCCCGCATGAATCAGACCAAGCATAGTTCTTGCAGATAAACGCAAAAATAAGGAAATAATTTTTGGGATGTTTTCAAATTTTCATTAATAAAACTCCGATTACAAAGCTACTAGATTACTTGTTTTTCTTGAAAAGGAAACTACAAAAACAGACTCAAAATAACAAAATACAGACTCGATTATTAAAAACTAGATCAAGAGTACATCAAAGCTTCAAACCCTCGGGCCCGCGGGGTATCATTCGGCATCGTCGCGGGCCTGCGTGCAAGACCCCTTTGTAACTGTTCCAAATCATTCATAACCTGACGAACAAATATCATCACTGTAGCAAAGAAAGTGGTACGGCCCATTCTTTCGCCGACTTGACATTTCATGACAATATAATCTGCAATGCCTCTAATTCTTTCCCTGATCTGGCCCTTTTCCTGGAGTAGTCGGCTTATCTGCTGGTTGCGAGCCTCTAACACCTAGGAGTCGTGGAAATGATGGTCTTGTAACAGCTTTATCTCTTTCTCCATTTCGACCATCAGCCTATAGCACTGTTCCCTTTCATCTTGGAATTCTTTGTCCTGCCGGGCTGCCTTATCTTCAAGGGCGTTCATCTTTCTTTTTAGCCTAGCAATGGTTCCCTCATAATTTCTTTTCATTTATTGCACAAATTGAGCTCTTTCCTCTGTCTTCTTCGCCCATTGTGCCCGGAGTTTCGCCATATTCCCCTTAGATTTCTCCAACTCATCTTGGCACTCTAAGACTTGCTTTTTCAACCCATTTATCAATCTCTCATCGGACCGACTTCTTTCTTGATTCTTGGCATCTATCTTCATTTGTCGGATTTGAGCCTTGAGAGCTTCATTCTCTTGGGCCAGTTTCTTTTTATCACCTTCGTCAGCCGCAGCTTGCACGCTTTTCTCAAACTGAAGATCTCGGACTTGCTGCTCCAACGCCCCTATCCTGGCCCGGTATTCCTTTTCCATGGCTAGCCAATCCCATTGTACCTGGGCTCCGTCAGTGAATTGTTGTACATATGGCCTTTTGGCGGGTCTCTCGGGAATCTGAAACCTTTTGCCGAACCAAGTCAAGTATTTGGGGTCTACTTCGCCTTTAGCCCGATCATGTACTATAGTCTTAGGCTCAAGGTACCTGCACTCATTCCATATTTGTCGGATTTTTCCTTCAGGAAATGCAGCTTTTGGACCTAACTCAATGATTTGCCCGCTCAGGTCTTCATCATTGTGAACAGTTTGGAATCTTCCTAGTTGCCTCAGAACTCGGTAAGGAGCGTAGGGTTGGATGCTTCGGATGCCCATCAAAAGAATATAAGGTACTTCTGCTGATGTGTACACA
>NC_031990.1:40301173-40318910 GCF_001879085.1 Nicotiana attenuata
TTTAGAGGTAGAGTTATAAATCGCGCTAAAGTACACGCGTTCGCACTTTGCGAGGGCCATGGAAATTTGCTAAATGGCACGCCTCGATTTCTAAGGATAGAACAAGATTATTAAACGAGGGCCGTGCAATTGTTATTTTTGTTTGGCACGGCCACCTCAATTCTAATTTAAAAGGTCATTTAAACTAGAGCATGGAAGGCCATAAATTATTCATTACCTACTTTGGCTCGCCTCCGCTAACAAATTAATTATTCAAACATGGAGAGGGAAGATTTTACTAGGGTAAGGTTACGTCTTAAATAGAGCTAGATGAGTGATTTGCAACCAAATATATGGGCCAAATGGGAGGCCCAATCGTGAGTGAGCATGGGCTGTAGTCACGAGAACAGAGATCGAACTACATAAAAGGCACACATAAATGCAATAATCAATTAAGCAAAACTAATGGAACAGGTTTGTATAGCCAACATTAAAATCAATATCAAAGTACTGTTACTGAGATGAATAAACCAAGATTCAAACCTTTTTCAGTAAGTCAGCTTAAACACACGATTTACAAAGACCAAACTCCCACCAGCTCTTAGCATGAACACAGAATAGTAATCTCTACCATTGAATCAAAAATGTAAAACTGAATGTATCACAGTCCGCAGCTCATTTATCGTTACAAGCCTAGATTTACCCCTACTCACAAACACAGACTCAGCGTACTTCGTCCTCACACATGGATTCAGAATACACGTACAATGGAGGTGAAAGCCTGATAGATGTTTGTAGCTAGAAACCTACTTAGTGAAAACAACAGGAGAACTAGAAAGAAAACTGAGTAAATGTAACTTGCATTTATTAAATTTCCATTCGAATCACATAGCTAGCATTCACTTGTTGCTTGTGAATAGAGAGAATACCTAGACAGCAAAAATAACAGAAAAATGAGAGGGTCAACAGCAGGCATGAGCAGTCAACTCAGATCCCAACACTTAGCGATGCAACAAGTGAAATCCCACCAACAGACTCAACGAAACAATGAACAAACCAGCAGAATCAACCCAGATTTTTCAACTTCAAACAGGAAAAGAGATGCAGCAATCTAAACCAATTTCCATTGAACGATAACCAAAACTAATCTTCGACACCAAACTCTTAACACCAAAATTTAATCCATTTGTACCTCAGATGAATCAGAAGGTGTTCTACAACTACAAAACTTCAGGAACGAGCAAACCACTCCATGAAACAGTGATTTCGGGAAAGAAACTTGTATTGTTTTTTTTTCTGAACTTTCTGCTTCTAGTAGACTATGCAGCCCCCTTTTTGATTTAGCTCTCTAGTTCTTTCTAAAAATAGTAAACTTATGCAGCTTTTTTCTGTATTTTTCAGCTCCTAAAACCTTGCCTTGAAAGGTAAGAAATGGTGCCTTTTATAGGCAAACCACTAGGGCAACACATGCAGGCTTACTCTTTTGTCCTTTAGTCCCTTTTGTTTTCACTTTTAGACTATCTAGTCCCTTATTTATTGACTTGCTACCCAAGTCACTACACCTATTTTTTGAATTTCAACTTAAAACCCCATCTAGAAGGTCCTAGGGAATTCCATTTTCAGTTACTATCAGATTTCTTATGTTGAATTACCCATATTACCCTTTTTGCTTCTGAAAATTACTAAACTAAACCATCCCCCTTTTACCCTGGTCTACTAATCCTGGGTAACTAACTATGATTAAACTAACACATTCTGAAAATCATTCAGCTAAAACCAAAACAAAACTCTTGAATCTAAATTAACTAATGAATTCCGGATTTAGAACTATTGTTATCAATCTAAGAAAATGAACAGAATCATTAAAAAAAATCAAACACTGGCAAGCAAAGAAGATTCAAGAACAGGCAGAAATATGAAGCTAAACTAATCGAATAATAATACTACAAAACTAGAACATTGCGATGATGGACGAATTAACAGGAAACTAACTTTGAAACAAAGAATGCGAATAATAAAAGAAAGAAAAGAGAACTCACTGATGTAGGGCTTGGACAATTGCTGGACTTTGATTCGAGTCCCAAAATGATGCTAGGCGTTTGTTCTTTACCAAGAACAAACGAAAGCATTATTTTAGGCCCCAAATCGACTCTTGGATTCAAGAAATCGGGGCAGAAATCGACACCTTGAATTTTTAGGGTTCTGCCCTCTTAGATTCAAAATTTGAGGTGGTGGGGAAAGATTTGAAAGAAAATAATTAGGGGTTTGGGGAGAGGGAAGTGAGGGGAGTGTGGGGTGTCGTTTTGAGGAGGTTTGGAGGCGGCGCCTAGGGTTTTGGCTATTCGAGGGAATCATGGTGTAAATTTGGTGGTATTTGGTGGCCGGTCGCCGGCGGAGGTGATTTCCGGCAGGCGGAGGAAGGTGGCGTATGGCTGGTCTCCGAAGAGACGGAGGAGAGAGGTGAGAGGGGGGGTAGGGCGTTTCAGACACTTATATATTAAGTGTACCCATACTTGCCAACCGCTGGATCCTAGAACCTCGACGGCCCAGATTTCACGCTGGTGAAACGACGTCGTTTGGTTCTCTTAAAGGGATGGACCGGGTGGAAGGCGGGTTCTGGGCCGGGTTTGGACGGGTCTAGGGGAAATTATTTGGGTTGAATGGGTGTAGATGTGTACTGGTCTCGAATAAATTAAGAGGAATTGGCCCAAGCTGATTTCCCTCTTTTGTATTTCTAAATCAAATGAATTTCCAAAATTCCTTTTACATTCTCTTTTTTTTTTTCAAAATTAAATCAAAATCTGAATTAAAACCTATTTAACCTATCAAAACACTAATTAAACCTAGATGATAATTATCACAATTAATTAACCGACAAATTAAAAGAAAAACTATTCAAAATCAAAGTTAAACTTAAAGAGTGCAAATTAAACTATTTTTGTGATTTTTCCTTTTTATAAAGCAACTAAATTGAATAATTCTTAAAATGCAAAATTAATTCCTAAATGCACATACAACACATTTTTTGTATTTTTCCATTAATTAAAATAAAATAAACATGCGCACACAAATGCGAACAATTAACAGAAAATGCCACAAAAATCCAAAAGAAATTGCAAATAAACAAAAGAAATTATTTTATTTTGAAACTATGGGAGTAATTCATATAGGGCAAAAATCACGTGCTCACAGTGATGGCGCCGGACACCGCTGTCAGGCAAGCCAACCAAGAATGCATAATTAAATTCCAGTTTTAGTACTTGCGGAAAATGTTTTTCTTATACGAAGAATGTTAAACAATAAAGATTTTACAAAAAAAAAATGAACTTAAAGTCAATAAAGGACTTAATACTGAATAATCCAAAATCCTCCCAGAACCCGGTGTCACAAGTGCATGAGCATCTACTGATAGGGAAATAAAATACAACCTCCGTCCGAAATACAGTGGACAGAAAATAAATACAAAGTGCTGAAAGGGACTACACTAGCTGCGGGTCGCCTCGAATAGTACAACTCACCAAGTCCCAGAATAATCCGTGCTGCTACGCCCAGTAGGCTGCTAGAGGTACATATACTTGTGCAACAAAAATGCACAGAAGTGTAGTATGAGTACGTAATCAACCTGTACTCAATGAGTATCCCGTCTAATCTCGAAGAAGTAGAGACGAGAGGTCGACTTTAACACTTGCTAGTGGTCAAATAATAATATACTAAAATGTGAGGAAATCATGGATTCATATAGCAGGTTCTAACTCACGAAGCTGTAAAATAGGTAAACACCTTGAACAATTAACAAAGGATTTTCAAGATTTACTTTTCATTATCTTTATTAGTGGGTAGTGGCCAAGAAGGCAATATCAACTTTAATAAGTTTCAAATAAGCAATGCAAACATGCGCATATCATGCCGAGGTCAACGGCCCGCTCCAACAGAAATGTAATCTGTGCACTGCCGAGGGTCGAATGGCGCGAACCATAGATGCATCTATTACCCCGCTCGCGAATCTATCCATGCGACCCGGTCAACATAAAATAAACAATCACCCTGCTCGCGAATCATCCATGCGACGCAGGTACACATAAAATACATGCTCAAATAGCCAATTAAGAATTTATCGGGGAATAAATATCCAAATAAAACCAATTCTTCTTTAACAATTTTTTTTTTTGAAATGAAGTTTAATACTTTTAGAAATTCACTTACTAATTCAGCGTGATTTAAGAAATTCAAGCTATCAATGGGTTCATAAATAATCCAAGTATATCATGCTTTTGGGTCCTAACTACCCGGACAATAGCATAATAGTAGTTATGCACGGACTCTCGTCACCTCGTGCGTACGTAGCCCCCACAAATAGGAGCACATAATCAATTATTTCACCTATGGGGACAATTCCCTCTTACAAGGTTAGAAAGGAGACTCACCTCGCTCCGAAGATCCATAAACGGCCTCCAAGCTTTCCCGACGACTCGAATCGTTGCCAAATGTTCCGAAACTAGCCAAATAACGGCAAACTAATGAGAATATACTCGAATACTTGTTAACAATTCAAATTATACAAATCCCCAACGCCGCTTAGTGAAATGACCAAAATGCCATCGGGCCCACGTGCCCGGATTCCGAAATTTCTCGAAGATATACTCTACCCATAGCTTCACTAGCTCAAATATATAATTTACTCCTAATTTCATGCTCAAATTCGTGGTAAAATCCAATTTATCAAGTTTCTAGGTTTTCTTCCAAAAATCCCTATTTTTCCCACAATTTTCATGCCTAATTCCATGATATAATCTTGTATTTAACTTGGAAATGAGTAGGGGTAACTTACCTTAACATGGATGACAAAATCTCTCCTTGAAGCTCTCCAAAAATCGCTCAATGAAGTGAAGAGAATGAGTGAAATGAACTCAACCCCGTTTTTAAAACAATCTGCCCAGCGACTTCCGCACCTGCGGCTCCTCTGCTGCTTCTGCGGTTCTGCAGGTGCGGCCAGTATTCCGCATCTGCGGTCTCACCCTTGGCTGCCCCTTCCGCTCCTGCGATATCCCTTCCGCAGATGCGGTCCTGCTTCTGCGGATCCTTGACCGCATCTGCGGATCCTTGACCGCATCTGCGGTCTACGAGCCTTCGACCAATTCCCCTTCTGCGGTCCCTCCATCGCTTCTGCAGTCCCTTTTCCGCAGAAGCGGAAATACCAGCAACCAGATAGCTTCAGCTTTCTCAAAAATCCATTTTCGATCCGTTGGCCACCCGGAATCCACCCGAGGCCCCCGGGACCTCAACCAAACCTACCGACCAATTACAAAACACGTTACGGACTTGCTCGAGGCCTCAAATCATATCAAACAATGCTAAAATTACGAATCAACCCCCAATCCAAACTTAATGAACTTTAGAATTTCAAACTTCTACTTCCGATGTTTAGACCTATCAAATCATGTCCGATTGGCCTCAAATTTTGCACACAAGTCATATTTGACATTACGAACCTACTCCAACTTCCGGAATCGGATTCCGACACCGATACCAAAAAGTCAACTGCCGGTCAAACTTCTCAAAAACCTTCAAATTTCTATCTTAAGCCAAATGGCTTCAAAATGACCTACGGACCTCCGAATTCACTTTCGATCGCGCCCCCAACTCCAGAATCACCGTACGGAGCTATTCACAGTCTCGGAATCCCAAACGGACCTCGATAACATTGAAATGCACTTCAAGACAAACCGATGAAATTTCTTCTAAAATGCTAACTTCCACAATAGGCGCCAAAACACTCTCGGGTTATCCAAAACCCGAACCGGGCATACGCCCAAGTTTGAAATCATCATACGAACCTGCTGGAACCTTCGAATCCTGATTCCGAGGTCGTTCGCTCAAAATTCCCATCCTAGTTCATTCTTTCAACATCAGGCTCCTGAAATAAGAATTCTCTTCCCAAATCAACTCCGGATTTCCCGAAACTCAATTCCGACCGCACGTACAAGTCGCAATACCTGAAATGAAGCTGTTCATGGCCTCCGACTGCTGAACGGAGCGCTGGGGCTCAAAACGACCGGTCGGGTCGTTACAGAGGAGTTATGATAAGAACAAACTCTTTTCGACCAATCAAATTAAAGTGTGACATGGCCGCATTTGATTGGTCAGAACATGTCACTTGCACACATGGCGCGATTTCATTGGCCTTTTAATTTAACTTGGCATGCCTTATTATTTTGGCACGTGGCATGATCCCATTGGCTCTTTTGTCTGACTTGGCGTGCCATGTCATTTGACACGTGGCACCAAACTGAGCCTCTAGGAAGATGGCATATTGGGCCTAATGAAGTGGGCTCATCATTTGTAGCCCAACTAAATGGACAAGCCCAATGGATTAAGGTTTATTTATTTAATTCATATATATTGGGCTTATAATTAATCCAATTATATTAGTCCAATAAATTTATTCGAACTAATATATCTTGAATTTTAAAATATAGTCCCAATTATTTTACGGATTTAATTCCAATAAAATTTATATGTCTATAATGAGATAAGTCATACAATTATACTAAAATATTCAATAACAAAGATAACACAATTGCATAAATCTATATATTGCTAATTAATAAGCCATAATAAAAATTAACATAATCTAAAAATACTATATAGGTCATGCTAAAATATAGCTGATAAGTACTATTAATTACATAACTAAGCACTAAAGAAAAGGATAAACTAAGTTATGCATTTTCATTATAGACCAATGTAAATCATCATTCCTAGTGTTGAATTGACTTTTGTTAGCATTAGTATTGATTTGAACTTTGTTTTAGCTACTACATTTATGGGCTATAAAATTTATATATTTAGCATTCAAGAATGTTAAGTCCAAACTTGAAATAATACGTTAAAAGATAAAACTGTGAAAAAGTTTAAGAAATATTCATAAATTACATTATAAAAATATTTATATGTATAAAATATTTTTAAAAATTGAATAAATGTACTATCGGGCATCGGGTTGGTTTGGTTTCGGTCTGACCTTTTTTTAGTTAAAACTAAATCATACCAAATTACAATCGGATTTTTTTTTCTGATTTGACTCGAATTATTGGTTTGGTGTGGTTTATCAAAAAAATTTTACACCCCTAATTTAAAGTAATGATGAGATTGGATCTAACATACTAAATTGGATCGATATAGGAACGGTTAAATATTCCTGATACATATATATGCTATGCTAAAATAATACTACCAACTTTGCATAAGTTAAGCAGCCGATCGAAGATTAACAAAAGGATTTATATAATCGATCCCAACTTTTTTAGGATTGAACGTAATTGTTCTTGTACACACTTAGTATAAATATTTATTATGGATTTAAAATTTAAACTCGATGGATTTGACCTTTAAAGTTAATTCTTCGCACTAACCGTATTGGACTTATGAAATTATGAGTACAAAATATATTATTTGTTAAAAGTTTAGTAGTTTTTCAAATATGGAGTATATTCTAGTGTCTAAATATTGGTTTCCATTAACTAGTACTCCGCTAATAAGCTACATCAGCCACTGATAGCAAGTTAAAACCTTTATAATTTTTCAGGTTATTAATCTCATGTATTATGAACATATATCAATAACCCAATCTGACCATTGCCCCCTTCTTAAATTTACTAGGGCAACCATCACCAAGCACCAAACCCTTTCGATTCCAAACAATCTGGACTTCACATCCAGATTTGCATCCAATGATTATGTTTACCTCGAAAATACGAGTAACAATTAAATTTGATTTGTGGTTTTAAAGATATATGATTTAGTTCCATACCAATTAATAATCAAGAAGTATGAAGTATAAATGAAAGAAATAAGTGAATCAAACCAGTATTACTTAAGCAGTTTCGACCTCGAGTTTAGTGACCTCGAGATGGACCAAGAAAAATAAAGTAAGAACAATGAAGCTAAAGGACAACTCTGATGAATAATAAGCGAGAAAAGTAGGATAGTATATTCTTTGCCAAATGATTAGATGATGTTTACAAATGATTGGGGTCCCCTTTATATAATAGGGGACCCCTAAATAAGGTACATTTCCATTTACTGTAAGGAATCTTATTGGGACAGCTGTCTAACCGCCTAGTACGGAATCGTACAATTCTATTCCGGGATTTGCGCCATGATTTTGGGGACGTGGCAGGAATCTCGCCCATTCTGTTAGAAATCCATAACGGCATTATTTTGGGGTCTAGCATACTCGACTTCGGTAGTCATCATACCTCGATCCTCGGGCATTGCATCCTATCTTCGAGCTCGAGTCTGGTCCATCAGGATCGAACTCGACCTTGCCAGAATTCGGGCTTAAGACGACCCCTCGAGCCTATAGATCGAAGGCATATGATGTTGACCATATACAGATTGCAAATATATGGCAACAATACTTACACCTAATACCTTCCATAAAATGCTTTCAACACACGGCTTCTTATTGGAATCGTCATACTTTTGGTAATATTTTTAAAAGAAAACAAAAACTCCTCGCTCGTTTAACAAAAACCCTAAATAAGGTACACTACTCAACTAGTACATTCTTGCAAAATCTAGAACGAGACCTTATACAAGAATATAATTTTGTTCTCCAACTTGAAGAGGAATTATGGAAATTGAAATCTCGTATCAATTGGCTAAACGAAGGAGATGCCAATACAAGGTTCTTCCACCAATCAACTTTAAATCGTCGCCGACGTAATCTGCATTAGTGTTATCCAAGATCAAGCGGGTAATTGGTGCTACGATATCCCCACTATCAAATCCACCTTCATTAGTTTCTTTTCCACTCTATTCACCACTGAATCCACCCTCTCTTTCAAATCACTTCCCTTTTATCAATATAACGTATCCCCCCCCCCCCATGCAGGCCACTCGAAGACCTTGAAATAACTCCAGCCATACACTCTTTTAAACCCCCTTAAAGCGCCTGGTCCAGATGGTCTCCGCTCCTACTTTTATCAAGAATACTGGTCTGAAATTTCACACTCAGTCATCACCTTTTGTAAAGATTTTTTTCACAAGGATGCATCTCTGAGGAAATAAATAATACCTACCTATTTCTTATTCCTAAACAACGACATGCCGCACAAGTTACTAACTTTAGGCCCATTAGCCTTTGCAACACTATCTACAAATTATTGTAAACCGTATCAAGACCTATTTATCTAACATCATAAGTCCAACTCAAGCCAGTTTCTTAAAGGGGCATAGGGCCGCTGATAATGCAAATCATAGTTCAGGAAATCATGAACAAATTCCAAAGAATGAATGGCCGAATCCCCAACATGCTTCTCAAATTGGATCTCGAAAAAGCTTTCGATAGGTTAGAATGGTCATTCATACGTCACACACTTATTTTAATTTTCCTCCAGCTCTCATATCTCTCATCATGTCTTGCGTCTCCACTTCTTCAATTTCCATCCTATTCAATGGCACGCCAACACACTATTTCATACCCACTATGTCACGACCCAAAATCCACTAAGGGTCGTGATGGCGCCGGACACCGCTGTCAGGAAAGCCAACCAATTTCTTAATTAAACTCCAATCTTAACAATTTTAAAAACCAAGATTTTACTTTAAATTTCATAAGTAAAAAGATAACTGCTTCAATTCAAATTAAATACTAGCAATCAATACAAAATATTTAAAAACCATCCCAGAACCCGGTGTCACAAGTGCATGAGCATCTACTGATAAGGAAATAAAATACAATACAACATCCGTCCGGAATACAGTGGACAGAAAGAAAATACAATTTGCTGGAAGGGACTTTACTAGTTGCGGGCCGCCTCGAAATATGCATCTCACCTAGTCCCTGAATCATCCGTGCTGCTATACCCAGTAGGCTGCTAGAGATAAATATACCCGTGCAACAAAAATGCACAGAAGTGTAGTATGAGTACGTAAACAACGTGTACTCAATGAGTATCCCGTCTAATCTCGAAGAAGTAGAGACGAGATGGTCAACTTCGACACTTACTAGAGGTCAATTGACAGTATACTAAAAATCTGAGGAAATCATGGATTTATATAGCAGTCCTTATTCACGAAGCCAGAAAACAGGTAAACTCCTTCAACAAATAATCAAGAAATTTCAAGGTTTACTCTTTATTATCTTATCAATTTATATCAAGCCACGAAGGGCACAATTCACATTTAAAATCCTCAAGCAACAATATAACATGCGCAAATCACACCGAGGCGACGGCCCGATCCAACAGAAATAAACTGTGCACTTGCCGAGGGTCGACGGCGCGCCTATAGATGCATCTATTTAATCTGCCGAGGCGTTCGGCCCGTTCCATAAATAAACACATACCCTGCTCGCGAATCATGCATGCGACGCAGGTACACATAGAGATACATGCTCAACCAGTCAATTAAGAACTTATCGGGAATATTTATCCAAATAGAACAATTTCTCTTTTTAACAATTCAGGAAAAATGATGCTTAATCTCCTTTTAAATTCATTTACTAATCCAAGGTGATTTAAGCAATTCAAGCTATCAATAGGTTCATAAATAATCCAAGTATAACATGCTTTTGGGCCCTAACTACCCGGACAATGGCATAATAGTAGCTACGCACGGACTCTCGTCACCTCGTGCGTACTTAGCCCCCGCAAATAGGAGCACATAATTAATTATTTCACCTATGGGGACAATTCCCTCTTACAAGGTTAGAAAGGAGACTCACCTCGCTCCGAAGGTCCAAACCGGCATTCCACTCCCTTCCGAAGACTCTAATTGATGCACCACGCTCCAAAACTAGCCAACGGTTACGCAAATCCATTAATATATGCTCAATTATTCATTACAATCTAATTTATAGAAATTCCTAACTCCGATCGAAAAGTTGACCAAAACGCCCTCGGGCCCACGTGCCCGGAATCCAAAAAATTTCGAAGATAAAGATTACCCATGACCTTAGGAACTCAAATATATAATTTTCACTAAATTCCATACTCAATATCGTGGTTAAATTCCAAGAATGAAATTTCTAGGTTTTCCACCAAAACCTCAATTTTTCTACATTTTTCCAAGTCTAAATCCATACATAATTTATGTATTTAACTCAATATAGGTGGGAATATCTTACCTTAACGTTGATGACGAAAATCCCCTCTTGAAGCTTTTCCAAAATCGCCCATGCCAAGTGAAAAATGAGAGAAGAATGGCCAAAATCCGATTTTTAAAACAATCATTCTGCCCCAGCATTTTTCGCACCTGCGGTCCAATGACCACTTCTGCGGTTCCGCAGGTGCGGTCCAAATACTGCATATGCGGTCCTCCCTGGGCCACCCCAATCTCGCTTCTGCGACACGCCTCCCGCAGATGCGGTCCCGCTTCTGCGGAACTATGACCGCATCTGCGGTTCTCCCCACGATGCCCTCGCCCGCTTCTGCGACCAAATCTCCGCAGATGCGGTCCCGCTACTGCGGAACCTTGACCGCATCTGCGGCCTTCGAACCTTTGACCAAAAATCGCTTCTGCGGCTCCGTTTCTGCTTCTGCGGTTAGCCCACCGCAGAAGCGAAAATACCAGCAACCAGATCCTTCAGCCCTTCTCCAAATTCCAAATTCGATCCGTTAACCATCCGGAATCCACCCGAGGCCCCCGAGACCTCAACCAAACCTACCAACCAATCCCAAAACACGCTACGGACTTGCTCGAGGCCTCAAATCGCATCAAACAACGCTAAAATCATGAATCAACCCCCCAATCCAAGCTTTATGAACTTTAGAACTTCCAACTTCTACTTTCGATGCTTAAACCTATCAAATCACGTCCGATTGACCTCAAATTTTGCACGCAAATCATATTCGACATTACGGACCTACTGCAACTTCCAGAATCGAATTCCGACCCCGATATCAAAAAGTCCACTTCCGGTCAAACTTCTCAAAAACCTTCAAAATTCTATCTTTAGCCAAATGGCTCCAAAATGACCTACGGACCTCCGAATTCACTTTCGATCGCGCTCCCAACTCCAGAATCACCATACGGAGCTATTCACAGACTCAAAATCCCAAACGGACATCGATAACACTAAAATGCACTTCAAGCCAAACTTATGAGATTCTTCAAAAATGCTAACTTCCACAATAGGCGCCAAAACGCTCCCGGGTTATCCAAAACCCGAACCGGGCATACCCCCAAGTCCGAAATCATCATACGAACCTGTTGGAACCTTCAGATCCCGATTTCGAGGTCGTTTACTCAAAAATCCCATCCTAGTTCATTCTTCCAACCTTAAGCTTCCGAAATAAGAATTCTCTTTCCAAATCAACTCTGGACTTCCCGAAATTCAATTCCGACCACGCGTACAAGTCATAATGCCCGAAATGGAGCTGCTCATGGCCTCAGGCTGCTGAACGGAGCACTAGAACTCAAAACGACTGGTCGGGTCGTTACATTCTCTCCCACTAAAACATACGTTCGTCCTCGAACGTGCTGAGAACTACACTGAAGCAGTCTGAAATCACTGTCCAACACCTTATGCACCTTCCCGTGCTACCACGACTCAGTTGAGCGCATTTGCTCGATCAATTCTGAAGATATTTCCTTTTATTCAAGCAGGCAGGCCTTAGAGCCCAATTCCAACATCCGGAATTCTCTATCAAGCCTGTTTCCAACATACGAACACCGTATCAATCACCACACGCTGTACCCAACCATGACTGCATAACTTCGCTGAATTCACACCTTGCATCACTTTACTCGCCGGACCACAATAACATTTTCTGATCAACTTAGTCGAAATTCCACGAATCTGATGCTCCCATTGCACCCCATGACATACACCGGTCTTACTCCAACTTACAATATCGCCACAGCGGAAGAGATGTGCAGAAATTCATAATCAACTGCCGAGTCAACCCATCATTGAGTCTATACTTCTGACAAGAAACATTGCCATATTCTGAACCAAATCGTGATCTTTGCTCCTTAATATATATTCCATATAGTCAGATTGCACTGATCCTGAATCCAATGATTCCACCTCACCCAGTACGAATCGCTCAGGCAATAAGCCACCCCGGACATAATCAAAAGTCTCATGTGATGCCACAACATGCCAATAGGCTACCAATTAGAATGCGATACCAAAGGAAAACGAACTCTGGAAGGAATTACCTAACTCCCGCACTAATGCGGTCTTTCCTTAGAAAAAAATAGGAAGCGAGACGCATGAAAATAGCATATAGAAAACTATACTCAACATCACTGTTGCGGCGTGCAACCCGATCCAAACATAGATCTCACATAAGGAGATTGCACATCGAGCTAAATTTGCTCATTACAATAAAATATCGAATTTCGGTCACAAGCACGCTAAGTGCATAATAACATCCCTGAGGAAACATGTAGCGCCATAAGCTACGAAACCCAAGCACAGCTGAGGTGCGATATATAATCTGAATCCCAAGAGCCTTTTGGCTCAAATAACATCATTTCTACTCGGATCCTCAACACGTAAGCAATTTCTCAAGCCGTCTCACAACTCACACGGCACAACGTATCACTATACGAAATATCTGACAGCAAAATAACACCCTGACTACTCCTCCACAAGGAGCACATTACTGAAATGAACACAACTGGCCTGACATAGAGCCCATATTCACATTTAAATTCATCCACCGACCTCAAGTCGATCCCGATCATATCAACTAAACCAATAACCTTTCAAAGGTCCATACTAATTTCCCTCTTCTCATAACACACAAGAACAACCATCATAACCGGAGTACTCATCCACAGTCCACAACTCAGTAACTGAGTGCCCTCCAGGCACATATTCTCAACTTATCGATATCATCATAAATCTTCATACTCGGTTTAAGTTCTTCAATAAATCAAGTGACTACCTGCCACACTTATACAATCCTCCTAAGGGACACGCTCCCACAACCTACCATAACAAATAGTTGGGCCGTACCTCCAAACCACTGACCGCACTAACGCTGAAAAGCGATCAAGAATCATTAACCAGGACGCAAAGAACCTTTTCACCAACACTGATCTCAGGTGACGCTGAAGACAATACCAGCTTACCTTAAACATCAAAACTCCCTTCCCGCTCATCCGAGCTTGTAACATCCTTGTCAACACCGAACTGCTACATTGATCTTCACTCCAAATTCCATACCACTCAGTGCACGTAGCATGCCAATATACAATAGGACTCGTTCTTTCATTATAGCTTCAGAACCACTAATAGGTTAGCACTTCATCATATAAAAACTTTTCACTTAACTCACTTCAGGAGAGCCATAATGTCACACAGGTGAATTCACATAACCGTAGAATATGCAAATCTCTAAGTAGTGGTCTAAGCCACCATAGCCCTTTCGAAATCTGCTTTCGCATAACAAGCCATAACAATAGAATGCTCCTGAATAACATCAATTACGGCGGCTTACAAGCCTGATACGTACCGTCCCAAATCACTTGCATAACTCGATCCCGCTGAGGGAACTGATCACTAGCACCAATAGGCCAAATTCAACTATGGCTAATCAATCTACCTTCTTAAAATTTATCCTTGATTGCCTTAGGGATAATACTAACTCCACCCAACACATAACATACTCCATCTGCACCCATCTCAAGTGACCTCGAATCACGAGACTATGCTGTCCCGAATCCCGCGAACCACTTCATACCTTTCTTGCGCGTATATTCGCGCCCTCAACTGATAGGCCCATTCTGCTAATCCTATTATGAATCTGAAATCTCTTCTCATTTTCCTCTCAAGTTCTACACTGTAAGTCAAAACATCATAGAACATTCTGGGCCTCCACTCAGAAGCTGCTGCAAAAGCTTGATTCTTAACTGTACTTATAGGCTCAAAATCATTAGGCACCATACTTTATCTCTTTTTGAATCCATTAGAACTGTTACTGAGAGCCATCCGCTCTGACTTGGTCCCGAATATAATCAATTCCATAAATCTTCTAGCACATGAATACCCCATTGGTGATGCACCTGGCAGAATCCCTTCTCTTGGAACCCGCATCTTTACAAACACAATCTTGAATCCTTCCCCAAGTCTGGACATGGGCCAATAAGGCCAACGATAGCCCACCTTTAATAATCCCTTTGTTCGATTCACCACTTATGTTCCTTTCCGTAGCTGAAACAGCTCAGCGATATGCTAATAACCAGAAACCTCGCAAGTAATTAACCATGCAACCCCATCATAGGCGGTGGGACTCTCCCACTTAGCTCGAAGCCACTATTATACCACTCTGGAATTTACCAGGATTCTTAATCTCCTATTGACATAATCCTTGCGCAATCCACTGCTAACATGCTCGATATCTTACTATGGAAAACCCCATTTTATACTCAGAATCATCAACAACATTCGCACGACCGATCCCTTCGCCGTATAACCAATAGAATTCTTCGCAGAAGCTCGCCAACCACGCGATCGCTAACCTGCTCACAGGGATGAACTACCTGTAGAAATCACTCCCGGCATCTTCCAGCGCTGCTACACGGGGTACAATCACTACGACATCACGACCCATCCTGAGTCTGAGCTCACTCTCCAGCTGCACAGGTCCATTTACCCCTCGTGGACATCACTTAAATGTGCGGCAACATCTTTCCAATTCAAGGTTATGTTGTATCCTTCTTCATTCAAGCGGCTCCTTTCCGTTATATTAAATCTCCTGCCGCACAAGAACCCCTACTTCAAATTAGACCCGTAGACCCCAATAACCAAGCACTAATATTCTCAAATCGCCCCAAACTCTCCTTAAGGTACGTGGTCATCCCACTGCAAAGCCCATATGCAATTTTGCCACTCTCCCACTTTGGCGGAACTCATCCCCTTAATCGACTACTCGACCTTCGCTTCATATACCTGGCCTTTTTAGAAGTTTAAAACTCCGCCTGACACTTCCCGCACGCATTTCTCATCTTTTGCTGCCCGGTTGTTGCCTTAATGAAATCTATCTTTATAGTACTTGAGTCCACAAATCGCTACTAACTTTAAACCTTTCCGAAGGTCATCCTTCTCGAACCGCCAACATTAGAAATACTGATCCAATCCTGAACCACCGCACCCTGCAATATCTGACAGTTGCATCTCCAATACTATTTCGCAATATCTTGCCCCAAAGGCGAATTGTAGAAGATTATAACACCGACACACTTAATACGTTCAATTAGGACAACAGCACCCCAACATAGAAGAAAACTCCACTACGCTTGCAGATACCAAGTCTCATTACTTCCACCAGCCCACATCTGACCATCCTTAGTTCGATTGCCTTTCCCCCTGCCGGGAATAAAATACTGAATCTCTTGGTTATGCACTGAGTAAACCTCCCTTCAAGTCATTCACTGCCCCGACACGTGGGCAACATCCTACCATCATATCACTACTGCGGAACAGTCATTCATAGGCATCATGGCAACTTGTGCCTAGCCCCAAAGCCCTCATAAATACCGTTACTGAGCTGAAACATTAAAATATCCTTCCATAAGGTGACGATAATAATCAAAGCAACTACACCGGGAGAAACATCCCGCACCACATCCGTAGTACCATTATGCTTCTTCAATTCTCGATATATAACAAGCGCTTTGCGTCGCGTAAGATTGAGTAGGAATGAATCGAAGGTATACGCCTCCAAGGATCAAATCGCACGATAAGGAATCAAGAAAGGAAGTACTCCTAACAGTCCTGCAGCCTCCCGAGGATAAGTACAGACGTCTCCGTACCGATCCGCGAGACTCTACTAGACTTGCTCATGACTCGTGAGACCCTAGGAACCTAGTGCTCTGATACCATGTTGTCACGACCCAAAATCCACTAAGGGTCATGATGGCGCCGGACACTGCTGTCAGGCAAGCCAACCAATTTCATAATTAAACTCCAATTTTAACAATTTTAAAAACCAAGATTTTCCTTTAAATTTCATAAGTAAAAAGATATCTGCTTCAATTCAAATTAAATACTAGCAATCAACACAAAATATTTAAAAACTATCCCAGAACCCGGTGTCACAAGTGCATGAGCATCTACTGATAAGGAAATAAAATACAATACAGCATCCGTCCGGAATACAGTGGACAGAAAGAAAATACAATTTGCTAGAAGGGACTTTACTAGTTGTGGGCCGCCTCGAAATATGCAACTCACCTAGTCCCCGAATCATCCGTGCTGCTATGCCCAGTTGGCTGCTAGAGATAAATATACCTGTGCAACAAAAATGCACAGAAGTCTAGTATGAGTACGTAAACAACGTGTACTCAATGAGTATCCCGTCTAATCTCGAAGAAGTAGAGACGAGATGGCCAACTTCGACACTTACTAGAGGTCAATTGACAGTATACTAAAAATGTGAGGAAATCATGGATTTATATAGCAGTCCTAATTCACGAAGCCAGAAAACAGGTAAACTCCTTCAACAAATAATCAAGAAATTTCAAGGTTTACTCTTTATTATCTTATCAATTTATATCAAGCCATGAAGGGCACAATTCACATTTAAAATTCTCAAGCAACAATATAACATGCGCAAATCACACCGAGGCGACGACCCGATCCAACAGAAATAAACTGTGCACTTGCCGAGGGTCGACGGCGCGCCTATAGATGCATCTATTTAATCTGTCGAGGCGTTCGGCCCGTTCCATAAATAAACACATACCCTGCTTGCGAATCATGCATGCGACGCAGGTACACATAGAGATACATGCTCAA
>NC_031990.1:40320295-40325797 GCF_001879085.1 Nicotiana attenuata
CCCCCAATCCAAGCTTTATGAACTTTAGAACTTCCAACTTCTACTTTCGATGCTTAAACCTATCAAATCACGTCCGATTGACCTCAAATTTTGCACGCAAATCATATTCGACATTACGGACCTACTGCAACTTCCGGAATCAGATTCTGACCCTGATATCAAAAAGTCCACTTCCGGTCAAACTTCTCAAAAACCTTCAAATTTCTATCTTTAGCCAAATGGTTCGAAAATGACATACGGACCTCCGAATTCACTTCCGATCGCGCTGCCAACTATAGAATCACCATACAGAGCTATTCACATACTCGAAATCCTAAACGGACATTGATAACACTGAAATGCACTTCAAGCCAAACTTATGAGATTCTTCAAAAATGCTAACTTTCACAATAGGCGCCAAAACGCTCCCGGTTTATCCAAAACCCGAACCGGGCATACGCCCAAGTCCGAAATCATCATACGAACCTGTAGGAACCTTTAGATCCCGATTCCGAGGTCGTTTACTCAAAAATCCCATCCTAGTTCATTCTTCCAACCTTAAGCTTTCGAAATGAGAATTCTCTTTCCAAATCAACTTTGGACTTCCCGAAATTCAATTCCGACCACGCGTACAAGTCATAATGCCCAAAATGGAGCTGCTCATGGCCTCAGGCTGCTGAACGGAGCACTAGAACTCAAAACGGCCTGTCGGGTCGTTACATAAACTCTACTGAATTTGCTAGAAAATCCCTAAGTACAACTGTTCTGGAATAGAAATAAATAGTATAAGGTAAAATTTCAGAAGGTGACTTCGAGGCCTGCAAATGCAACAACAGGTTTACCTTGAGTCTCCACAGCAATGCTCGACCAGCTAGCTAATGATCAACAACATCCGAGGTACCTGGATCTGCAGAAAAATATACAGAAAGTGTAGCATGAGTACATCATGGCAGTACCTAGTAAGTATCAAGACTAACCTTGGTGGAGTAGTAACGATGGACAGTCAAGACACCTACTGGACTAAACAATCTGAACAAGTATAAATGTGAACTAGCAGGGGACAATATCAATATAGAGCTAAGCATGATAATGATCACAAAACAATGCTTGCAATAGGAAACTAAGAGCAACAATTAGCAATAGGGAACAAATAGGTAATCACGCTGTAGAGTAAGCTGAACACAATTTAAGACCGGTAAAATCAAATAAAGAACAACAAGTAACAACTCAATTAGAACAACCGCTTTCACACCGGATTTATTCAAGAATTTCCACGAGGTACCAAACCTCATAATAACAAATCACGGGTCCCGATTCATGATCCCTAATCACTTGGAATATTGTGCCCACATTACAATTCATAATCGCACGGATGACTCACGTGCCAAGAGAGTTAAAATATCTAATATCCGCACGGACCACTCACGTGCCAACAATAACAATGGCTCATGACTACACGGACAACTCACCTGCCAATAGAACAACTCTCCCACAGAAGGTAGGTATACAAAAGTACATGTAAATGTTCAATAACATCAGGATTCATCTTCTTAACCCACATGGGTGATTAATTACGTGTATGCTTATGCGAGTGTTCTATCACAACTCAAGTCAACTAGTAAGAGCAGAGACAATGAATGGCACATAGGAAACAATCACTACAAAATGCTCAATGTATAACTCACACAAGGTAGGCACACCACTACACAAATATCAACAATAACAATGCCCCCAAGCCATCACAAGTCATCACAAATCATTCCCCGACATAGCCCACCTTGTCTCTCCACGTGCGCGATAATAAAGTAAATGCCCGCCTTGTCTCGCCGCACGCGCATAATAATATTCCCACCTTGTCTTGCTACATGCGCAAACCCACATATATACCCCGCCTTGTTATGCTGCATGTGCAAATATCAATAATAACAACAGCATGGACAACTCACGTGCGAACACCCCGACAATCCTCTCAACAATATCACATGTGCCGAAACATAACAATACAATAAAGTAGCTTTCATAATATGTGCCCATATGCCACAATATTTCCGCAAAACAGTTTCAATACCACAACCATGCATAGCCCTCGACTCAATAACACTGAGTACAAATACAACAATAACAATAACATGAGAATACGACAAGTAAATCAACACAATAACTTCAGAACACAAAGAAACGGATGAACGAGCTCACAAAGAAAGACACAACATGGAATAATGGTCTCAATAAGAATAGCTCAACAAGGGAGAGATAATGTGTAACAATGATTCCACAAAAGTACAATTCGACGATAAGAGAGATAGCATGAATCAATAATTCCAAATAAGGATAAGTCAACAATGAAAAGGGATAACAAAACTTCATTTAAGGTTGAGCAATTACAGAAGAGATAACAAAAAATTCAATTAAGGATAAGCAATTATGGAAAAGATAAGCAATTACAGAAAAGATAATAATAACTTCAATTAAGGATAAGTAATTACAAAAAATATAATAATAACTTCAATTAAGGATAAGAAATTACGGAAAAGAGAGCATGGTGATAAAAGAGGCAACAACTTCAATGAAGGCACATAAGAGTTCAATTGGCAACAAGGGTAAGACATGAATCAATTAATTCCAAATAAGACACGTAAGTACATGGAGGATTTAACATGATATAACAACTATATATCTAATGAACATAAGAACCTAAGGGCCCTAAACGGTAAAATTTCCACAATTAAGCCCGACTACGTACTCGTCACCTCACTTACACGGCTTTTACTTGACACAATTAGAACAAATGACTCAAATCCTAAGGGGTAGTTCCCCTACACAAAGTTAGGCAAGATACTTACCTCAAAGAAGCTAGACCGATACTCTAAAACGACCTTCTCGAGTGAAACAACCTCAGGACGGCTCAAATCTAGCCAAAATAAATTCAAATCATAAGTAAAACTCATAGGAAACAATTCCAGATAATAAAGCTTCAATCTTTAATAAAAACTAAAATGTCAACCCCGAGCCCGCGTCTCGCAACCTGACAAAAATAATAAAATCCGAGTACCCATTCGATAACGAGTCCAACCATACAAGAGTTGCTCAAATCCGACCTCTAAACATCTTTCAAATCTCCAAAGTTTAGTTTAAGAAGTTTTCACAATTTTCTCCCAAATTTCCAACTTAAATCACTAATTAAATGAAGAAAAGGACAATGGATTCATGAAGTATAATAGAATTCGGGTAAAGATCACTTACCCCAAACCACCACGTGAAGAACCCTTCAAAAATCGCTCAAATCCGAGGTCTCTAGATCAAATGATGATAAAAACCCCCGATTTTAGAAATTATATTCTGCTGCCCAGTGATTTACAAATCACGATCGCGGAAATAAACATGCGATCACGAAGAACAAACAAAAACTTCCGAAAAATTACACTACGTGATCGCGTAAACAAGAGTGTGATTGTGAAAGCCAGTGAACCAATGCACCGTGAACACGCAAAACCTTTTGCGATCGCGTAAGCCAATGAGCCTACCCCCTCCCACAACATTACGCGATCACGCTCTTCATGATGCGAACGCAACTTGCAACCTACCCAAGCATCACGAACGCGGAAACATCCATCCAAACACGAAGAAGAACCATGCGTAGCTCCCACAACACATCGCGATTGCGACAGCATACATGCGATCGCATAGAGTACCTGGAGCATCAGAAAATCAACAACTCTAAAACATGACGAAATGTCCCGAAGCCTATCCGAAACATACCCGGGGCCCCCGGGACCCATCCGAACATACCAACAAGTCCCATAACACAACACAACTTGCTATAGGCCTCAAATAACATCAAACAACATCAAAACTATGAATCGCACCTCAAATCAAACTTAATGAACTTATGAACTTTCAACTTCTACCACTCGCGCCAAATCATATCAAATCAACCCGGAATGATGTCAAATTTTGCATGCAAATTCCAAATGACATAACAGAGCTAATCTAACTCTCGGAATCGCAATCCGAGACCGATATCAACCAAGTTAACTCCTAGTCAAATCTCTTAACCTTCCAAAACTTCAACTTTCCAATTTTTTCCAAAATGCTTCAACTTATCCTACGGACCTCCAAATCCAAATATGGACACACGTCTATGTCTAAAATCACGGTCAACTCTTACCGCTTAAGCTTCTAAAACAAGAATCCTTCTTCCAAATTGATCCTAAATCATCCAAAAATTGAACTCGACCACACACGCAAGTCATAACATATAATACGAAGCTTATGGAGACCTTAAGCCACCGAGTGGGATGATAATTCTCAAAATGACCGATCGGGTCATTACATTTGGTTTGGATCGTGAGGGGCTCTGGTGAGTTTTAGATAGGCTACGTGTCACGACCTAATTTCTCCCTACGTGAGTTGTCGTGACGCCACCTAGTCTCTACGGCTAGGTAAGCCTAACACTTTGCGGAAATGAATTAAAAGCATCAATGCTAATTACTAACAGTAACAAATATCTAATAAGCTATTGAATGCCACTCGGCATATATAATTGTCACCTCTAAAATATGCCAAACAATTCCCAAAACCTGGAATACCGTAAGTTACAAGCTACTAAGAAGTCTTAACTATTCATACATCATTTCTACAGAAAGAAGGAAACATGAACATAGGGGGATAAAGGGGGACTCCGAGGATCTACAGGCGCGGGCGGATGTACGTTGAAGTCTCCAATAAGTAGCAACGACTGCAACTAGTGATGAGGTTGGTAAGATGAACCTGGATATGCACACGAAAAACATGTGCAGGAAAGGGCGTGAGTACTCCATAATGGTACCCAGTAAGTGCCAAGCCTAACCTCGGAGTAGTGACGAGGTCAGGTCAGGGCCCAACTGGTATAAACATAATGAAATAAGATAGAATGATATATCACAGTAAAAATAAACACGGAAATCTAACAGGAATGGAATCATAGGACGACAACAACTTAGAACACAAAGATAACTACAAGGGATCTTCCGAGATACCGTCTCGTAGTGCCAAACGTAAATGTGCAGGGGGATCTCCCGGAATACTGTTCCGTAGTCCCAAAGTAAATACATAGAACGGGGGGGGGGGGGGATCTTCCGGAATACCGTTCCGTAATCCCAAAGAAAATATGCAGTACAGGGGGATCTCCCAAAATACTGTTTCGTAGTCCCAAAGTAAATATGTAGCTCAACCAACAGAAATAACAGTTACAACAAGAAAACCTACAGTTTAGACTAAATTCAAGTCAAAGAAAGCAGGAAATTTCACTAAACATGCTGCACAGAGTTCAAATAGGTAGTTAAAACGTGTAGGCATACGATTCTAACTAAACGGGATAGTTACATATGCTAGTGTCGTTCAAATAAGGAGAAACATGTTATGACTTAGTGAAAAACAGAGTTTTACAACAAATATCCTGTGTACGTGCTCGTCACCTCACGTACACGACGCTGACATATCAAAACCATACCAAATCCTAATTTTGGGGGGGGGGGGGGGGGG